>NW_026136711.1:1042500-1295000 GCF_905237075.1 Dicentrarchus labrax | reverse complement strand
AGTTATCTCTAAACAAGGCATCCCAGTAACTGACCGTGCGTGGGTGCTACACACAGGACAGGGAGGGGTGAATGTGCTAAATGTACGGCATTAAGTGTTTATTCTTGTTGTTATGTCGTGGTGTTCCTATGTATCCTGTATCTGTGTATGTATGTCTGAAAGCTACGTACAGACTGCTGTGACAAATTTCCTGTGAAGGACAATGAAGTATCTATCTATGTGTCTGCAGATTATAAACAACACCAATAGTGTCATTAAACATGTAATGATATACATGAGCTATTTATGTATTTATTTATACACCAGGGACAATACACACACAAACATGTAGAGTGAGATGGTTCTGGTTAGACAAAAATGTCAGTGTCAGAGCCAATCAGAGGCAGAATACAGCGCTGAATATGTCCTTGTTAAAATGGATAAAAACAGAGTATTGGTTAGCTGTAGGTTGAGGTTGGGGTTGTGCTTCTACCTCATTAAATATTCCAGACTGAATATGAAAATGTTGTTCATTTCTTTTCCTGATGGACACAAATGTCTCCGACAGGTTGACCTTCCTGAGCTGCAGCGTCCTGCTGGGCCTTTACACTGATGGTGTTCAACTATGTGTTCAACTATATAAAAACATACGTCCACATTGTAAATTTATATTACAGTTTTATTTTGTTTTTACAACTGGTTACACACATTTACACACAACTGTAATGCAACTAAAACTCTTTATAGGATCAACTCCTGCACCACAACAAGATAACCATATAAAACTATAACAGGAACCATTGAACTGTTCATCACGTATAACAAAAGGAATGGCAGCTCTTTACAGCAGTGTTTCTCACATGGGGGTAAGTGAACACTGAGGGGTACTTATGGAGCACTGCTGGGGGTACTTGACATTTAAAAAGTAAAAAATAAAAGTCATGCATAATTCCTAAAGTAATTGTGCGATAAACTCAATTAAAAATTTTTTTTTAATGCAGTTGTTAACTGTCGTAAACTGTCAACTGCAGTTTGATCAATTATCAACTGCATTTTTTTTTTTACCCAAATTGTCTCTAAAAAGATGATACATTAATGAAAAACAATGTGGATTGTCTTTACAGTATATTACAGAAATGAACTAGCAATTTATTTCCATAATCCCATTAATGCAATACAAAACAAACAAAACAAAAACAGTCATCCAGGAGGCGCTCAGTGTTAGAAAACAGTTTATGTGTGTTTATTTTTATTCTTTTTTATGTAGCAGAGTGTAACACTGGTTGGTTATGTTCCATTTTAAATGTAAATTCAACAGTTTTTAGAACACTGTAAATTCTAACAACATATCTTAATGAAAGAAGTTAAGTTAACTCAATCTTTGAGTGAAGTATGCAGAAGTTGACTTTATTTCATTACAATAATGTAAGCCCCAAAATAAACTGACTAAAATATTTTGATAACATCTCTTGTCACAACAGATGTTATCATAAATTTTAGTCGAAGAAAACTGAGTAAATTCAGTTTAAGTGGTAACATTTGTATAAAGAAGATGCATTTAAGTCTTATTTTATTCAGATAAATAACACATTTTAAACAGGTTTGGAGAAATGCTGCTTGAGTGTAATATACTGACTAGATTCAATTAACTGAATGGAATTGCTACAATTAACTTAATTTAATCAAGTTACCTTAATAAATACTTGTTACTTGTACTCAAATCAAATATTTTTTCAAACAATTTGAGTTGAACTAAGTAACTTGGTGCTAAACTGACTATAAATTCACAGTTTTTGAGATGTTTTCTTTGAGTGAGAATAAAGTTCCTGTAATCTGGACAATGTAGTCACTGAATGAATTTGGTGTCAAAGCAATTAAAGTCCACATTGAATGCTTTTGTGCTGACTCGGCTCAGTATTGAGAAATGTGTGTATCCAGTTGTAAAAAAACAAGCTTTTGGCTCCATAGTCGAGCAATCTGGACATAAAATTAAACAAAGACTGAGATTAAAATGCTGACTCTAAACTTTAAGGGACTTATTTAAGGGACTTTATTTAAACATCAACTTTAAAATCCAATGAGTTAGTTCAACTTGACCTGTTTGAGAAAACTGATTTCCTTAAATCATTTAAGTTCATTAAATCAAACAATTTAGGTGTGAAAATATATTTGATTTGAGTAACTCAGGTATTTGTTAAGGTAACTTGGGTAAAATAAGTTAATTTGACCAATTCCATTCAAATCTGACCTATTTAAATATATCTAAATTAAATGCATCTTCTTTATACAAATGTTGTCATTTAAGTTGGATCTCAGTTCCTTTCATTCCTCTAAAGTAAATTATTACATTACAAATTATCAAAATGTTTAATTATAGAATTTCCTAAGAATCATCTAATCTAAATGTTACTGCTGTAAATAAGTTGTTAACTATAGCCAACTTTATGTGACTAACATCAAGTCTTTGGGGGATTATTTTGGATGCATGATAACTTATAAACTGAATAAAAACAAACATTTTAAAATATGAAGCATTACATCACAGTGTCACATTATGTTACATTTGTAATGATATAATGTCAACTTAAACTTTAACCTCACTGTCCCTATCTTAACCTTTGGTTGTAGATAGTAATACCAACATTAGTGGTTCTCAAACTGTGGGGTGGGATCCCCTGGTGGGCCACAGAGCCACTGCAGGAGGCCGTGGATGACCAGGAAAATTGGGTAAGTTAGTAAATTTGCCATGGGGAATAACCACGTTGGAGTCGGAGCAAACTTTTAGCAGTTTTCCTCCTTGTTACTTTTTTTAATTGTAGACTGTGAAAGGTTTTCGGCGGAGAAACTGTTAACTAATTTTCTCCAGTTTATATTATGTAATTCTCTCTACACATGCCTCAGTCAAGGTATGTATGTATGTATTTTGTGTCATTTATAAAGTATTTTAATTTGTGTACATTGTTTTACTGATGATGAAGTTGTTATTTATCAAATGTATTTCTCTTCAAAATGACCAGAATCATCTTATTTGATCTTTTAAACTGTTTTTAGCTCCTTAAAACCATTCTCTACTGACACACTTTTTATTTTAGAATATTTGTTTTTTGTTTGTGCGTTTTTTTTGTTTGGCCTGTTGTTGTGTTTCATTTTGTAATTTCCTCTTCTTGTTAATACACTACAGCAAGTTTGGGGTCTCCTGCCACAAAAGCTTGATTCAGTACTTTCAGAGGACTGAGGACTGCTCTATACTCTTTTGAATGGTCTTTCATGGTTTTTGGTTTGTAGAAAGTTCTCTTTACAAACAGATATTGTATGAAGGGATTGTAAAACCAGTAAAGTGGAACTTTCTAAGCTGTCTGAGCAGCAGTTCAGTAAGAAAAGAAGTAATCTCCAGTTACTGGTGACAGAAACTGGAAGTTTAGCTTTAAAATCTGTGTAGATTCAAACAGGCTCCTGTTTCGGTGCACAATAATGCCTCTAACTCACTGGAACAGGCTCACAGATCACAGTTTCAACCTGTTCAATGTGACCACTGAGCAGAGTGCAGAGTGCCCAAAGAAATACAGGTTCACTAAATATTTAGATCTAAGGTCACTTACACTTGCAGGAATATTACATTAACTGCCAAATGTTTTTGACAAGCGATCAATGATTTTGAGTCAAAAGATTTCAGCTTCTCAAATGTGAATATCTTCTGTTTTCTTTAGTCCTCTGTGACAGTAAACTGAATATCTTTGGGTTGTGGACAAAACAAGACATTTGAGAACGTCACTTTGGGAAACACTGATCAACATTTGTCACCATTTTCTGACATTTTGTGGACCAAACTACTAATCTAGAAAATCCTCAACATAGGGATCAATAGTGAAAATAATTGTTAGTTGCAGCTCTAATGCTGCAGTACCAATGAATAAATGTCTGCATCCTGATGACTTCAGGTGTGTACGTCATCTATCTAACGCTTTAAGATCAGTGATGACTGTAGAAGGATTTACACTCAGACCCAGTTAAGGTTGTGTATAACAGATTAATAAAAACTTGATGTCTAATATGGATCCCATACATTGTGTTTAAGACTGGGACTTCCCCGAGCTGCCAGCAGAGAGCGCTCTCTGACCACAAAACAACTCCCAAATGAAACATCTATCTTGTTTGGCTCCTGCGTGGGGAGGCAGAGGAGGCTGAGGTGAGGTGAAGGGTAAATGATATGCACCCTCCAGTCAGGACTTAAAATAGAGGTCATCTTAATCAAGATGCTGACAGACTTCGACTGAGCCGCTGCCTCGCTGCTACTCTGACCCGGCTGGGGTCACAAAAGTGAGGTGAGGCGAGGTTAAATACAGAGTGCATCCACCTCGATTTACAAAAAGAGAAGAGATGTTTGCCTCAGTGTGATAAGAGAGAGGGAGTGAGCAGGGACCATCACCGTGCATACATGCAGGGTTCCTCTTAATAAGACATGAGCTCTTGGATGATTCATGAAATTTTGAGTCTCTAAAATACTGACAATGTGTTATTTCTTTCTATATCTTCATCATCATGGATTACACGTAAATTTAAGCTACTATTGATTTGTGCATCGGGGTGATTCATCACTAATTCACTTGAATAAAGATACTGCTATTCTTGCCATCACCATTAAAGCGTGGCAGCAGGATATCATTAACTTCAGATCAGAATATGTACATAAACAAACTTTCGTAGTCCTGCTTGACATTATTCATCTATTTCAAGCATTCTGAAAGAAGTTGAAAGAGTGAGCTCCCCCGATAGCCACAGTATAGTTCACACTCTGGTTTTATATAATTTGATTGCAGCGATGTCACTGACAGTAATATTTGTCCCTGCTTTACTGACCAAGAAATGTTTACATGTGTAAGTAATGAAGTAAACACTGAGTGTATTTACATGCACACAGACAGTTTTTAGTCTTTGTGCATTTATGCAAAAATATCCTAATTTCTGGATACGCCCCTCTCTCAGTTCAGCAGTTTAGTTGTGTTTATGTGTATATGTTTGAGTGTGTGATCTAGTATGTGTGTATATAAGCAAGAAATAATCATTAAACAAAGAAATAATAATTTATATTACAATATCTTACAAAAACAAGCAACAACAACCAGTAATAATTTTTCATTCTTATTTATTCATGGTCGACTTCTCAAGGTATGTCCTCAACCACTACTGTCTCTGAGAAATGATCTTAATAAAAGACTTATATACAACAGCAAATGTGTTTCTGAGGAAATGTCAATCAATAATCTGCAGAACGTATCAATAACATGTTGACTGACAGCTCACTGTATTTCATTGGCACTTTTTATGTGTTTTGTGTTTACAGCTCTTCTTTAAACCTGCAGCTGGACTTTTCTTTAGAGGGCAGCGGAGTGAAGCTGTGAACACAACATTGATATTTAATCACCTCTTAAATTGAAACACGTTGCTTCTTTAAAGCAGTTACAGAGCAACTGGAGTCCTTTTAGTGTCCATCTGATGAATGTAAGTCCAATATTCTGCCTTTTAGCTCTGTTTGGGTGAAGTACTGTACAGTTGGGTTTTAGATGGGTGTGGTGAGAGTGAACTTGTGGCCGGACAGCTAAACGATGAGCTGAAACTCACTATAACAATCTACAGCGCGGTCAGTAGAGGCGCTGGGTAGGATGCTGTAGGTCTAGCACCCGTCCGGCATAATGTTTGTCTGTGTGCGAACTATACCGTGGCTTTCGAGGGAGCTCATGAAGTATGCTGACGATGTGATGATATTGTGCCACTACGCTTCAATGGTGATAGCAAGAGTAGATGCCTGCAGGTGTCTTAGTGAACTAGGGAACTAGATCACCCTCATTCATGAATCATACATCAATGATAGATTTTACGCATTATCCATGATTTCTAAGATACAGGAAAACAGAAATATATGATTTTAGAGACTCTCCAAATTTCCCTTATCAAGAGGAGCTCCTCCTGGCCCCCCTGTTGTTCGCACCGTGGTTTTGATGTGCCTTTGAAGTCTGGTGATGCATAAAGAGATAGAGAGAGAGAAACCACATATGTAGGTGTCCAAGGTGGATGGAATCATCATCATCAAACAGAGGACTTTCACTCAGGAGGCTGCTGTTCATGTCCCCTGTAAAATGTAGGCTGCTTATTTTAACCAAAACCTTTTCCTAAACCTAACCAAGCAGTCTTTGTCAGCAGTCAACAGTTTAACGTCCTAAAATGTGAAATGTTTCTAGCTTTATTTTGAAAGGCTAACAGGACAATGAGAAAACCGATGCCTGAGGGTACCTACAGTGCCACAGTTGGAAGTGTTTAATATTGAAGAAGTCGTCAGTCGGTCCTCCATCACCACCACCACCCATGACTTCTGTAAGGTACAATAATATAGCACCTGTCAACATAATCCAGGCAGCTTTGGCTCATGTGTGATATAGAATATCAGTAAAACAACAAATATGATGAGACCTGAAATGAAAGTGAAAGTCTGACACTTGGAATGTGGATATGATTAACCAGGTTCCTCTATGTCTTATCCCAAATATGATGGGAAAAAACCCTCAAAGACTCAAAACTTGTACTTAAAGATGTGGTTTTTACTACTTTCTGTAATTTTCATGTTTCTGTTTCTGATCATTTATCCGTCATGTTGTGTTTTCCAGCTCCGGGCAACTGTTTTTTATTTACGTGGACTGCCAACATCAGTGGATTCATTGCATTGTTTGCCACCTGTGCTTGTCCATAAACTTCCCAAACTCATGATTCTTGGTGGAAGAATATTGAGGAAGTGAAATTAATTTATGTCTGAGTCAGCCGGTCTTACATATTCTAAATACATTGTTGTGTAACATGGAGACCGCTGCCACAGGAGAGCATCACAAAACCTTCCAGTTGATGCTTTGTTCCCTACACAGCATTAATTTTCTACAGGCAAAGTCATAAAAGTCTGTGTTAAAATACAAAAAGAAAAAAAGAGACAGCACGAAAAACAATTTATTTGTCGGTGCAGGTGAAAGAAAGAAAATATAAGGGGCTCAGAAGAACATATCGCCTTCAAACAAAACAGGGAGAAAACAAATAACTAAAATGTCAAGATGTCAAAAGAAAGATTGAATGTGCAGAATGAATACAGAATCTAAATGACAGCAGAGCACAAAAACCCACAGAACAAAAGCAAGCAGAGTCTGCAGTCTGAGGAGCCACTTTAATGAAGCTGACAGTTCACAGTCGATAATGATGAGGTCCAAATGCTTCAAAGTGGAGCCTACCCTCGTTCTGAATAGCACATGATGTCACTGTTCAGTAGAATGGAGGGCAGGAAGGGATTTTATGCGTTGGAAGCACCATTATAAACTTTCACAATCCCCTCGGTTAAGGTTGCTCAAACCGATCAAACCACAAGGGGTACCAAAAGTTGTTCATAAGGGGGGAAATGCAAGAAATTGACCAAAAAACGCCTGATAATACGACCTGCCAGTACTTCTGTGGACGGGGCAGCAGCCCAATCTTTTCCTAAAACACAACTAAATAGCTTTTTGTGTCTGAGCTTAACCAAAGTGCAACATGAACGGATGCTGCATATTTATTACTGCTAACTTAACTGCAGAGCCCTGCGCATTCAGAAATTACACCAATGGATACCTACAGCGTCATATGTCTGTGGATGGGAAGAGGATGGTAATAGTAGGTGAGGCCAGCAGAAAATATGGCAACGGCAGCAATAATACGACATCACTGTTCAAAGAAAATGTTTATTTTTTGCCGTCCTCGACACAACCGAATGTTAAATAGCTCCCTCAAGGGGCGCCCGGTTAGCTCAGACGGTAGAATCCGTCCTGCGGCCCTTTGCTGCCTGTCATCCCCTCTCTCTCCGCCCCCTTTCCTGTCTATCTCTAGCTGTCCCTGTCTAATAAAGGCATGAAAAGGCCAAAAAAAAAAAAAAAAAAAAAAAAAAAAGCTCCCTCAAAATCTGAACAACAAGTTGCTAATAATTAATAAATGACATAATAATTAAAAAATCATTACATTTAATATACTTTACTCTATTTGTTCTAACCCTACAATCATAACAGTCATAACAATATGACATCACCATAGCAACCTATTATCACTAGTTTAGTTTGGATCACCAACGTCACAATAACACAAACAAAGTGAAGTAAAATGAGTGTTTTTATTAAAGGAGTCTGGTGGCTTCAGAGAGAGCGATATAACAACTCCCCCGTTGGAAATGACAAGTCTTTCAAATCAACTGAAAAATCGTTCCATATGTTGTGATTTTCTGTGATTTTCTCGTAATACAATTTAAACTGCAGCACAGACTTTCCTCCATCTCATCCTTTCTGCTTTTCACTTCCTGCCCTCCATCTGAATTTCATGCAGAATCGTGTGTACTGCAAACAAGCCACAAAGCAGATGCTGACTTCATCATTCAGCTCTGCCCCTCCAGTTCTGAACTGCTGACACACTGTTTGGATTTAGACTATTTACCCACCAATTAGTCATGGAACTGAAGCAGTGAGCAGAGATACAGTCGCTGTCAGTGAAGTGAGCAAAGCTCAAAGGAAGGAGAGACGGCCGCCGGATCATCAGATGACTGTGGTGTGAAACAGCTGGAATGAAGTTGGGCTGAATTTATTCACCAGTTTAGACGCTTTACCCTTCATCTGTTTCGAGAGTTAGCTGTTGAATTACCTCGTCTGGTGAGGCGGCTGTCTATCATGCTCCAAAGAACAGGACTCGCCAGCTCGAGGGGAAATGAGGCTTAGTGGGAGCAGTAGCCCTTGCTACAATGAATGACTCTCTTTAAGTATGCACATCCTCTTTGAGGTGCTTGGCTGAGAGCAACAAATGAATAAAAATAGAGATCCCACGCTCTGTAAGGCTTACAGATGTAAGACAGTAGAAATCCCACTTTTTACACGCCTGCTTTCTTTTCTGCTGCACAAGACGAAGCAATTAGGACGTTCTGCTCTTGGCAAATATGTGGAGGATATCTAAATGAGCTAGTAAACAATTTATGTTATTTGTTAATGCTTCAATGTGTTTGTTTGAACCTGCGTGGTGCACCGAGTGAATGAGAATGAACAAACTGGTCAATGCAACCCAGAAAACTGGTATTTGAATCTATTTAACCAGGGAAGCCGATTTATATGTTTAAGTCTAATAAGAAAGATTTAATACATCTCATATGGCCTGTTTTCTCAAATTATTATCTCTGCTGGCATGATTTAAATAGTTCTAAACCCCCAACCATGTGTTCATGTTCAGGTGCTACAGGAACAAACAGTTGGCGGTGGTTGTGGGTGGTTGGGATGCATTGCTGTTGCCTTTGTTTGCCTGTGCAGGGTTGCAGGATTTGGCAGGCGTGCCCTCCCTGAAGCTTAATGGTTTCAGGTAAAAGGAAGTGTTTAAAGTTATTTTTATACTGACAATGAATCCAAGGACTATTCGTATGTTATAGGGGCCGTTTGCAGTGATGAAACCGCAGGCTTCACCTCAGCTTTGCAGAGAATTTTAGCATCTTTATTTGGGGGTTTTCAACCTGCTCTCACTCCCAAGTCAAGAAAAATACTGCCGCTTGGTCAGTGGACCTCCTAACTAAGTAGTTTTCATGCCTAAACCTAACCGAACTGTGCCCGTTTAACTTGATGGCTGAGTCCTGTCCATCCAGAAATAATGCTAGAAGGATTCCTACAGCGTTACTCTTTGAACGGCCACTAACCAAGCAGCAATATTTGACGAGTCTGGAGTGAGAACATGTTGCCTCTCTCTATATTCACAGGCAACGTTTCTGTTGCTATATCTTTGTACCTCACCTAAGTCAGAAGATGATTTCGTCAACTTAAATCATGTATAATCAATACTTTCATAATAACGTGTTGGTTGTCTCTGGTAGTGATGAACCTACAAAGAATTATTAGTTTAATCTTCAGCTCCCCTCGGGTTTGGAGCTTTATAGTGAATTTCAGCTCATTGTTTATCTGTTCAACCACAATGGTTTTCAGAGAAAAAGTTGTAAAAAGCCACTGTACACTACCTGATCAGCACCTGGTAGACACAGTTAGAGACTAGCTGGTGAACACAATGGAGCATTTTCAGATATCAGAGTCAGATATTTATTTGGAAGAGACCAAACCAGAGCTAAAAGAAAGCATTGGACACAAACATGATCTATATCTGCTGAATGTGTAAAATAAGCACCTTATCAAACAAGTTAACCATTAACTTGAATGTCCAGTGTGTAACGTTGAGGAGGATCAATTACAATGAGTCATTTATCCCAAAACTGACAAACCAAACAGTCTCTAGAAAGGGGCTTTCATCGTAGTTTTTCCTACACACTTGGTTGAGTCAAGGGGTTTTAGTTGGTTGCAATTAGGAACTTCACCACTAGATGTCACTAAAAACACACTGGTCCTCCCCAAATGTAATAATGTGATGTTGGTCTGCTGCTCTAAAGTGGCCAAAATGGCAAAATGTATGTCAAATTTTTATTTCTTAGGTTGTTAATAATTCTGAATTCTGCTGACAAAAACCTGACAGCTGTGGGAGAATTCCATGGCTTCAGTTGTTTCTGCTGTAAAATTTGAGGTGGATTATTGGTGAGTGAGATGCTGCCAAAACACACAACATAAAGGCAGAAATCGGAACCAGGGAATTACGTTAAAAGATTGTTGAAATTAATATTTAAAAATGTGTCTGTCTGTATAGGGGATTTGAGATCAAAGAGAATGACCTCCTCATCCATAGATCCACGATTGCTCTGATAATCGTTATCTCGTGTTCAGAAAAATACGATTGATCCCTTATAGACGTGTAAACTCGTTATTTCCCCTTCAAAGATGTGAGGTTGCTCTCGCTTTCTCTCATCATGTTTACCTCCTGATAATCCTATCAGATCTGTGAACGGCCGAGAACGAGGTGCCACATGAGAGAGATTAACTCTTTAAGGTTGTGTGTTTAGCTGAAGGCAACACGTGGAAGGAACGCAGTCTGAATCAACAAGGCAAAATAAATCTCCTTTTATCTTCGGCATAGTGCAGAAGGTTTCAATAATGTACCAACATTACTCAAGAGGCTGCAGAGCTGTACTCCAACAACACAGCAGTAGTTTATGGATTGAAAATCCAGAAATGAAGTCGGTACATTTTCTTTGTGAAGAACTTCCTTTTGTATTTAGAATAAATTTCTCTCTGGAAAATGTAAGAATAGAGTCCACCCCTCTATAGTTTGAAATCTCACTTGTTTTTCAGCTAACCTTGCAAGCTAGTCCTTTAGCGGATCAATTCAATATTAGAAAAGTCAGAGAGCCCCCACTACAAGAGAAGTGAGTTACCTTGAGAGTAAAGAGCTACTGAAGAGTTAATTGTTGATCAAATTGCCCAACATTCCTTGCTGCATACCCGACTGGCATTGGTATTTATGCTTACGTTTATAATGTCATAATACATTCCAGTGTAAAATTGCTGAATTTAATGTGAAAATCTTTCATGTGCTTCTCCTGAAGCTGTTTCCTCCGGTGTGTATTTGTCGTCTCAGCCCTGCTGTTCTCTGAACACCCGAGGCCGCCTGTTAACACCTAGGTGGAAGGTATGAGGATTTATAATGGATTTGTTCTAATAAATTGTTATAATGACTTCTGCTGTTACATTTTAATGCTCCTGTGAGCTGCTCTCTACGTATTTCCAGGTACTTTACAAGGATATATTATTGAGAGAGTACTACACTAAATCTCATTATCATTAAAGTTATTATTTCCTCTGTGCTCAGCACCCTGAGCCAGCTTTAATTTCTTTTGACTTTAATTTCTTTCAAGTTTTGTTCCAATGTGTCCACTGAAATTTGACTCACAGACAAAGCTAATGAAATCTATTCTGATGAAATTATTCTGATTTATCCGACTATGAAGTGTAATCATAGTCATTACCTACATCAAGATTTCAAAACACAAAGACAATTCAAAGATTTAGTGACATGTATTTCTTAAGACCGTGTTTCTGAACCTTTTTCCTAAAGGGACCCTTTTTCTATCAATGAGTAAACTGACTATATTGAATAATTACAGAACAAGTGATACACTGCACATTGAACGGTGAACACAATAACTGCAGGAAGTTTGTGTAAAACCAAAAATCTGGATGAATTTTGAGCAGATTATTTCCTGTGAATATTGATCAGAGATGTTTTTCTGATATTTTTAGTAACTTTTTATACAATCTTCTGTGTGAGAACACAGACAGACTTACAATAATTATTTTTTGACCAATTCAGTGTTTTCTTCTCGCTGATACTTGGTCATTGTTCTAATAAAGCGTGTGTTCAGATCATCAAACTTACAAAATAGTTCATTTTACTTAAAGATTTCGATGTAATCAGTTTCAACAATGTTTTGAGTTAAATGAAGTTAGCTGGTTTTACAGTGTAATTTAAACTAATTTTTTTTTCTTACACACCTTAAAACCAAGAAGGCCTCACAATCCCTCTGTGAAGCTTTGGCGACCCCCAGGTCGAAACATTAGATACGTGTCAAATAGCTTATGACCCCTGGTGAAAAATCAGACTGTTCAAATAAGAAACACATTTGAGGTTCAGTCATCGCTTGGCAACAGCAACACATGTACATGCAGCGGCCTTCAAACGTCCCACAGTTTTGTGTTAATCTGCACTTTTTTCTGCTTTAGTGCTGAAAACATCATTGAATGAGTCTGATTGGATTTGATTTTGGCTGCACATTCGGATGCCTTTAATTTATGTTATATAATTTTGCCTTATACAAGTCACTACAATGACACTATAACAACAGCCTTAAAATATCTTTATGATTGAATGTACGTCCTTGTGACAAAATTGCAGCACTGCTTTTTATTTCATTTTGATTCTGATATCAGCTGGGGAGGGTTGTGAGTGTCTAGATGGAAAAAAGAAGGATCTGACATACCCTGTCACCTCACATCTATACGAGGAAGGAAATTAAAAAGAACTGACATCAAACTATGAAGTTCAATAAAACTTTGTCTCATGCAAAACATCATCCTCTTCTCCTTTGAAGCTGTTAAGTGTTAAGTCTGTTGAACTTAATTCACTTTGAAGTGTGTGCTTGCGTGTCATTGTGTGGTTGCTTTTCCTTATACAGTAGGTGTGTGTGCGGATTGCATAAGGGCGAGCGTGCGTGCATGGATGCGTTAAGGGAACACATGCACACAAGGATGTGATGGTGCTTCTGTGCGTGAGATCAACCAACGATGTATTAAATCAAAGAGTCAAGGTTGGTCACCACATCAAGGCCGCAGCGGCTCCGTAACGGTGTTTAATATGAGGATAACGGCTTTCAAGATGTGAAGAAGGGGGTTGGGTGGGGAGTTGCTTCAAAGACACTCCTAATGCCGAACGCCCCCATTGGGAATCCAAATTACTGCTCAAGGCCGAACTGAAATCCCCAGTTAGGAGGGAAGAGGTGGAGGCAGAGGGATAAGAAGCGAATATGGAGATGGGAAGAGAAAGGAAAAGAAAAGGATCACAGACAGTCATGTAGAATTAAAAGTGTTGCATGGAAGCATTAAAAACATACAAACCTGTTGATGTCCTGCAGTTGACATCACAGCTTCTAACAGCAGAGAGTGAGGCTTTGAGCTAAATGCTAATGTCAACACACTCACAATGGCAGGTAATCTTAACCATGTTTGCCATCTCATTAACTAACTAGCACAAAACACAAGGTGCAGCTGAGGCTGATGGGAATGTCATTGGTTTAACACCAAATACCTGCAAAGCTAAAGTGCTGGACAAAAGAAAATTAAGAACTGATTATGTCACTAGAGGAAATGTCAGGGGTTCACCAAAGTCCTCTGGGGACCATGAACGTCTGTCTAAATATTCATGGTTATCCATCAAACTGTTGTTGAAGTATTTCAGTTTGGACTAAAGTGGGCCGACCATTATTCCATCCATCCATTATCGTATGCTTATCCGGGATCGGGTGGCAGTAGGTCAAGCGTCCCTCTCGCCAGCAATGCCTTCCACCTCCTCCTGGGGGATTCCAGGGCGTTCCCAGAGATATATAATTTCTCCAGCGAGTTCTGGGGACTCTGGGGTCTCCTCCCAGGTGGACGTACCAGGAAAACCTCCAAAGGAAGGCGTCTTAATCAGATGCCTGAACCACCTCAGCTAAGGAGCAGCAGCTCTGCTACGAGCTCCCGCCGGATGTACGAGTTCCTCACCCTATCTCTAAGGATGAGCCCAGCTGGCCAGCATTGCCATCCCTACAGCCATGTCGCTAGCATAGCAACTGTTTGCCTGAGTAGTTCTTCCCACGATTGATCCTTGTGTGTATCATCACTAATCTTTGATACAAGAGCAAACTGTTTACTGAGCTAAAAAATAAAAAGTGAGGCTAAGTTCTATCAGAGGTTTTTTTGCAGCCCATGCAGCTGCCACCTGCTGGCCATTATAAAGAATGCAGCTTTAAGACACTTCCACATTGGCTTCACTTCACAGACCTGAAAGCTCGGTCCACTAATTACATACTGCCAGTAACTGTTATAGTAGCAAATGATTTTGAAAGCATCCTGTTCTGCATTGTGTTAGACTACAGTGTTTATTATTTGCAGCAGTTTGTCTCATAAAGTGCTGCTGGTTGTAATACATTGTGTGCTGATGAGCAAACTGAATGTGATACATTCTGTACTTGGAGTGCACAGTCATCCTGTCTTCCTGTCAGATTATGGAGAATATCAGGTGGAATATTCTTTCCTATTACTGGCTGGAAAAAGGTGTTTGTTCCTAAGTACTCTGGAGGAGAAATGAGATGTTTTATTCATTCCTTTCCCTTCCACAGCTATCAGAAACTCAGTTCTACGGCTCTCCTCTTTCATGCTCTTATATCCATTGTCATTACCATTATTGCCTTCTTCATCATAATCACTGTCACAGTCGACATTATCGTCGTCATGATTACTGTCACTGCCATCGACGCCGCCCCTACAATCACCATCATGGAATGAATAATACGGAACAATTTGCAGCAGATTCAATCTTAAAATAAAAGTGTCATTTCGAACACATCTGTGTGTCTTATTGCAGATGACACACATTTGTCTTGTGTTAGACGTTAGAGCTCCCAGGAGCTCCGTAGGTGGTTTGATGTGTTCGTTCTCTCCTGAAAACTAAATCAAACCAGAGTTTGTTTTCTTTTGTTGTTCATTATGATCATTGCTGCGTGTTCTTCATCATCATAATCAGGGTCAGGATCATCATTGCTATGGCATTAACACTGGTCAGCTTTCCACTGTGAGCATCTTTTTGCATGTAATTGCACATTTTAGAGAATATATCTTAATGTCCTCAGTGCAGTATGAGTCACAGACACATCTTTTTAAAATATGCACTATAGTTGCCACAGACTGTAAATCCATTCTCTGCTGAATTTCATTAAATTGTATCTTGGATGTGAAATATAAACAGAGTGAATTTATTGGCAGCTATCTTTCTGTCCTTGACCCTGGAGATCTGTGTGTGTGTGTGTGTGTGTGTGTGTGTGTGTGTGTGTGTGTGTGTGTGTGTGTGTGTGTGTGTGTGTCTTTACAGTATATCAGTGTGCGCCCACTCTACTTGATGTGGTGTTTGGAGCTGTGTATGCATATGTGTCTTTATCCCAACATGCCTGCATATAATGTGTCCATCCGACTATGACCCCCAAACAGGGATTGTCCAATCACAGTTAAGCAGCTGTAACTAGGGACTTACTAGCTTTGGATTTATTAAAGCACCAGTGTGTATGATTTAGTGGCATCAACAGTGAGACTGCAACCAACTGACACCCCCTGACTCAAACAAAAGGCCGTAGAGCGATCTCAGATCACTTATCTAAAAACATTTACACCTTTAACTTAATTCCCTGGTTCCAGTTTCTGCTTTTATGTTGTTTGCTTTGGGAGTATCTCATCCAACAATAATCCACCTCGAATCTTACAGAAGAAACAACCGAAGCCATGAAATCCTTCCACAGCTGTCAGGTGTTTGTCAGCAGGATTCAGAATTAGTAACAACTTAAGAAATTAACATTTCATACATTTTACCTGCCTAAACCTGTAATAACTGAGGTTTTGGCCACTTGGGGGGCAGAATTTTAGATCGTCAGTTTCTCTAAATATGTAGATTTTCATCTATATATTATATTATATATTGCTTTTATGAAATGGGACATTTGTCTACAGGATAATTCAACAGGGGAATTATTTTCTCCACACACTTTTTCTTGCCAGTTTCCTGTTAGACAGTAATTTCTACCATGTGTTGATACTTCATTCACCAGCTCACACACACTAGTATTCATGTATTCATTGTTTTCATTCTGTATTTTGGACGAAGTGCTGATCTGACTATGTTGTCAGTGCCTGTTTTGAATATTTCGTCTATTTGTACATCCCTGCACACGTTTTCCAAGTTGTGACTCCCAGTGACTGAATTCATTCCAACAGGTAACCATCAGGTTCAATTTCTCACGTTTATAACAAACCAAATTGCATGAATATCCGTTCAGAATTAAATGAGTTACAGTCGATTATGAGTCTCTCACTATTGTTAGCTAACAGATCTTGACCTCCACAATATGGCGACCGCACAGACGCACGTCAAATCGAGAATGTGGTGTCTACGTTTCCAAATGTATAACGTTGGAGATTGAACTCAAACAAGCATGTAGGAGAAACTACAGTGGCCACGAAACTCACAAAAAACATGAGACCGTATCCAGATCCAGTGTTTGGTTTGTCTGTTCTGGGCTACTGTAGAAACATGGTGGACTCGGTAGAACAGGACCTGCTCCCTCTGTAGATAAAAACGTCTCATTCTAAGGTGACGAAAACACAACGATTCTTATTTTCAGCTGATTTTACACTAATGAGAACACACCTATGGATATTATATTTAATCTCAGACAATAGCTCTGACTCACAACCACACTGTATAACTTTCTAACATAAAACTTTGGGGTACTCAACATTTCTGGGTTCACAATGGGGCTCTTGTCTCTCTCTTGTGATACACACACACATCAGTGGGTCATTATTCAAGCTCATAGCACCAAGAATCACCCTCATCACAGTGTCACATCCACTCAAACACACACACACACATACATACACACCTACACACACACACACACACACACACACACACAAACACACCGGGTCAGTCATGCTCATCTTGTTTTTCCCTTTCTTGGGAAGCATTGTTCTGGAAGAACGCATGTTTAGAATCTAGTGAATAATATTCACTAGGTCAGATAAAAGCAGCCCGGAGGGTGAAAAAAGTCTCACATGTATTTAATTATTTAACCTTCATTAAACGAGGAGAGGTCACTCAGGGAAAATCTTTATTCAGAATAAATAATTAAGAGACTTTAAATTCATTAAGCACACATGCATGTTGCTTTAAAAGTCTTCTGGCTATTATTAAAGTATTGTTAGGAAACCCGTGTGTTTGTTTCTTTTAATACTCTTTTTATTTTCAGCCACTGTCTGATTTTTTTTCTCTTGTTTGTGCAGTGTGTTTATTTCTGGAAGGTCTGCGGCTCTAATCTCAGACAGACAAGAGAAACCTGAGAGAAATAAATAAGAAAAGCTCTTCGTCCCTCGACAACCACCATCTGGGTCCCATTCATTTAATTTCTCAGTGAAGAACGCTCAGGAAGTGGCTGCACTGAGCAGCTCATTGCTGTTAATATAGTGTATATGACAATATCATTGTGAAGATGGATAGTGCTGTGAAAGAACACACTCAGCAAAACAAAGTTGTGTAAATAAAGAGATACCAAAGGGGTTATTACTGCTGAAACTCTGTCTGGGTGATGTGCACAGTAGTATCACTGTTAGATGGATGATGTTCTCTCAGTGTGACACATCACCTGCAAAACTCCTGTCTGCTCGGCTGACCCAACAAAGCCCAATTTAATAAACTCCCAACCACCACGCTGCTGCAGACATCTAAAGGGCTGAAGGTCTGCTGTGTCTTCCCAGGCTTTAAGAGGCTTAAGTGCAACCTCACCTCAGGGGGACCGAACAGGGATGGGACTCTAAGAAAGAGAGAGTTCAAAGAGGAGCACTGTCTTTCAGGCGTCTGTATGCAGCTTCCCCAGCAAACAAAGACAGCATAAATTAAAGAATATGTGACCAAAAAGAGGCATATATTATCATATATCGACAAATGTTTTTCTGGAAGACGTCCTGGGCTCAGAGGCAAGAGGGTTTGCTTGGTTGGACAGGACTGCTGTGTTGGACAGCATTGCCACCAGACATGAACAGAGGACAGGCCTGGGCGCTGGAGGTGGGGATGGGACTGCTTGGGAGGGCTGCCACAGAGCTGGAGAGACAGGCCTGGGAGAGAAAGAGAGGCTAGAAGGCCCCCAGGAGAAGGATAGATGAAGGTTTGGGCTCCAGATGAACTGGAACAAGTCCTTCAGACTAAACAACACTGTTGTGAGATTGACACTGTGTATTAGTGGCTGGCTCAGTTGTTGTGGATGAAAAAGATCCATTTGATGATCTGTTTGATGATCCAAAAACTACTTGGTTAAGATTAGGGAAAGTTAAAATTGCTACTATGTTAAGGTTATATTGTGGTTTGCAACTGTAACCATTTGGTTAAAGGTTATATATGAAAGTCACGTGCCACGAGAACACCAGCATCTCAGACCAAACCAACGGGTACTATGGCCAACCAGACTCCATTGACAAAACTTCACACTTCAAGTTTGACTGAAACAAAACCTAGTTTGGGATACTGGTACTGGTGGTATTCACTCCATTCAGACAAATATCTGACTGGTGTGAATACATCAGTGTTTAGTCCTCAGATGAGCTCTCGTATATTCTGTACAATACGGTAGATTACTGTAAAACTGGAGCTCTCAATGATAAGAGGTGGAATGAGAACTAAAAGGATGGGAGATAGAGGGGCAGAGGGCAGCTGACAGAGAGACAGGAGATGAGCATTTTTAAAATAGAAACTACTTTAGAGTTGGGTAAAAAGCGGTTAGGTGACAAGCTGAGCGCCCACAAATGATGCCTGCTGGTACTCAGGGTGGCTCTCCAACTGATTTGCTGAAGGCTTGGCAGGCTGACGCTGTGGGACCTGGTAAATGCTGGGCTCAGGAAGCTGACACACCAGGGTTTTAGGCACCAGGGACCAGGTCTGTGGAGGCTGCAGGGAAACAGGAGGCCAGCCGACTGAGGTGAAGGCAGCGGGCTAACTGGCGAGGACGCAGCCGTCATTCAGAAACTGAGAGAGAAGCTCTGACTGCAGTGAGAAGCAGACATGACTGAAAATATATTAACAGTTTTCCTCTTTAGATTTAAGGTTCCACACATTCTGACACTATCACATGTTCAGTTGTAACTGTGTTTTTAGAATCACTTATATTTCTTATATTGAAAAAACCCAGTATCAGTGAATATGCAAATGTTTCCTGTTTCAGATGTTTTGTATGTGCAGTGAAGGTTTCACTCTGGTGTAAAGGAATCTTCAGTCTGTTCAACAAGAGCCATTGTGTAAGTTTATTGCCTAATAATCTGTGTCGGACTGTACGATGTCAGTTTGAGGCATATTAAACTGTGCAGTGACTGCGTGGTGAATTCACACCTGCCAACATTTAGGTTTCAAAATATGGGAGGTTTTTCAGGCGTAGGGGGCGGATGGTAAAAAAACCATCCTTGGTGACTAGCAGATAGAAATGGAAATTGTTCAGTCCAACTCTGCTTCAATTTGCAGGCGTATTTAGATTTTTTAGGCCGTCCTGCTGTGACATTTTGACATCAGTTAAGTTAGCTGGCCCGTTTGTCTGCGCAGCGAGCTGCACAGACGCAGTGAATCGGGTTGTAGGTTGCTGTGACTGCAACTGAAATTGTGTAGATTGAGTGAAAACGTGTGGATAGACGATCAGACAAACGTACAAAACCTATTAATCCGTGTGTGAGAATTATTCATAATCGTGAGAATTTGATCCTAAATTTCTGACAGTGCCAAAGCTCCAAACTGTACTTTTGTAGGGTCCTTGGCTAGCTGATTTATCCACTTTCTGAATTGACTAGATCTCCTCTTACTGTAACATTGATTCAGCCACAGCACAGACTAAAATACAACAAATATTTTCCAGGACAACATTGGTTATTTCCAGTAGGTTTGGTCATTTTAATCAATTTCCAGGTGTTTCCATGACTGGAAAACTAGTGTGGGAACTCTGTCAGGACACGGTGACTCCACTATATCTTTACGCTGCTAACAGCTGCTTGCTCATATATTAAAGATCTCCTTTATATGAATATAACCTTGAAGATAAACTTTCCCCCTTCAGCAGATTCAGCAGGTCTGCACAGTGAAGCTCGAACATCCAGTTTGTCAAGTATAATTAACGATTGTCGATGAAGACCAACAAGCGTGGAAAGCGGGAAAACCACTTGATTATAAATTCACCAGAGGAGGGACGATAATGTGGCTCATGAGAGATAAGATTCCCCTCACTGAATGTTTTCACAAAGCCTCACAAGGAACGAACTGACCCTTTCTGTTGATGGTTGCAACACACACGTTTAACCCAAAGCATTTCATCTCACGATGTAAGCCAGTTAGTAGGTCTGTCGTGGTCTCCGTGCCTTCCTGGCTCCCCTGGGACTGTCTTGCTTTCTAACAATTCCCCAAAGACCCCCTGCTCCCCCTTATACTCTCTCTTTTTCTCTCCTTCTCTTGCTCCCATTTTCCAGCCTCTCTCTCCCATCTTTCCTCGTCTCTATTTCTACCTCTTGAGTCATTCCTGTCTGCTATCACCCAGACTCCTCTGCTCTCCTTCCTCTCCTCAGCTAAACCTGTCTTGTCCTCCCTGAGTCCCTCGTGAGCCGCTAGTCCTTCGCCTCAATCCCTCCTCAGCCTCCCCCCCTCCTCTCCCGCTCTAAGCCTGTATCATTTCCTTTCTGTCAGCCTTCACGACACTCCCTTCCTCCCCTCTCTCCTCTCTCCTCTTGCCCACCGGGCCGGTCCTCTCTTCTCCCATTCCCCATGACTTCATTGTTTCATCTCACCCCCCACCTCCTCTCTATCTCCCCCTTCCTATCCCCCCTACACTAACCCATTATCTCCTCCTCTCCCTTTACTCTCTTCTTCTTTCTGTTTCTTCTCCCCGTTCCCCCACGAGCATCCCTTTCAGTCTCCATTTCTCTCCCTATATCTCAGGCCCCTTGCTCTCTTCCTTTCTCTCTTTCACTCCCCCTCTCTGTGCCTCAGCAGTGAGTGCTACGTTAATAATTCATGCCGTCTCTAATCTTAAGTTGTAAATAGTTAATCAGGAGCAGAGCTGGGTGACACCTCCTCTTTGCCCATCACTGCACCCCGGATCTACCGGTTCTGTAATTCTCTCTCCCCCAGTTTAATGTGAACCCCCCCATTCTCTCTGTGTGCACACCTGTGCCTCTCTCTCTCTCTCTCTCTCTGACTCTCTGCGTATTTTCTATGCAGTTTTCTGAATTTAATGATCATTTTCATTTGTTCATCAGTTAATCGCTGATATTCTCTCTTTGACCTTATTTCCACCGCCTACAAAACGAGTCTGTAATAATGAATCTTTCACTTACTGACTGGGAACCTCGTTGAACTGTTTCCAGTAGAACATCTGCAAATAATTAATTTCCTTTTTTTATTTTGGTTTCTGCTCAAATTTCCATGATTAAAACATAACCAACCGCCCCCGTCTCCAAGAGCCTGGGTCGGGTTAAAATAATTGCTTCGTTAAGGTTAGGGGACCTTTGTCGTCATGGTTACAGTAATAAGCTCGTAGTTAAAGGTCCGGTGTGTAACATTTAAGAGGATCTATCGGCAGAAATTGAATATAATATGCATAACTATGTTTTCATTACTGTGTAATGACTCAGGAGGTAGCAAGAGTTTTACACTCATCAGAAGGTTGGCGGTTCGATCCCCGGCTCCTCCTGCTGCATGCTGAAGTGTCCTTGAGCAAGAAACTGAACCACTAATGGCTCCAGATGCTGTTCTATCAGTGTGTAAATGGGACTTGTGTAAAGCGCGTTGAGTGGTCGGAGGACTAGAAAGAGAAGTTTCTCCTACATGCTTGGAACAGGAAGGTGAGGCGAGGGGGTTGCAACTACACTGCTAGGTGCTACTAAATCCCAGACAGTGGAGCTTTAAGGTTAGGGAACAGTCACTGTTGAAACTGTTCGTTCAGTAGTTATGGGTGTTTGTATTGTTCAGTTCATTTAAACTATTTGGCTATTGGTCAAAAAGGAATCCACAAAAACAAAAACCTTCAAATACTCACTCAGCTCTTCATCGGTTCCTTGTGTTATTAGCCAGAATTTTGTTAAGGAAAACAGTTCTTAACTTTTTTCTTCATTATTTGTTGGTGAAAATCTTGATCTGGGGACAATGACATGGCTAATAGCTAGCTAGTCTGGTTGTTAAAGCTACTTTCAAATTATATTTATCGTTAGTTATGACTTTAGCTCCACTAGTAAGATTCAAAGCACTCTATGAGCGGAGGGAATTAGAAGCATCTCCGGGTGCCAAGTCTTATCTAACATTTGTCCTGTTTACTGGAATAGTGACCGATATTTTCATTGCATAAGAACCTTATGAGATGGTAATGATTGGTCCAGGTATTAGTAGATTGAAAAAGTATGGAAATACAATTTAATGGTCTTTTTTTCCTTTGGCAATCTTCATGGTGATAATGGACACCTTGTCGACATTATCCCTGACATATTATAATATAGAAAAACAAAACCTACGCTCTTGGACCAGAAGTGCCATTTTTCTGTTGAGGACAGTGAGACAGGAAGACAGTGAGACAGAGAGGTCGTACAGTTCTGAGAAGTTTGCTGAAACGTAAAGGCTGCTGAGCAAATACTGCCACGTCATCCTTCTCATTAGCGTTCATGATTTTGCTCTTCTGATGGATTTGTGCTGACTCCTTCTCCAAATGGCTCTCCATGCTGAGTGGCTGAATGAGCCTCTCGAAGCTGCAGCCAAAATATTATCAGAGGTATCATTAATAATTTCCCCTGCAGCTCCTCTGTTTCCTGAAAAGAGAAAAACATTCTTACGAAACCACACACAGGCGCAGATTACTGAGAATCAAATCTGTGGTGGAAAATGTTGCAGACACGGGCAGATCTGTATCGTATTGACACATAGTTGTTATTACTGCCATATAATATGGGATAGCATATAGTATGAACAAAGCAGAATTGTTCTGACAATTGGAACTGTAAAATCTTGACTGTGATTCTCAGTCTTGCGCTAGTCGTTTTACCATACAGTAGAAAAATGGGAAAACCTAGAAGCAGATGAAAACCGTCACATCCTTACAGTAAATTGCAGCTGAAATGAGTTTTCCTTGCACAGAATTGGTGTGCCAGTCAGGGGACCTTAATCTTAACCAAAGTACAGTAGGCAACCTGCACTGGCATTTATCCTTTACTAGTTACAGCTGTGTCAGATTCACTGTGGATTTAAATCACTGAAGATCTCTACAATTTTCACAAACCACCAGATGCCCGAAGGCAATCTTAGTCCTGTGCATAAAATAAAAAGGGTCTCTTTCTGTGCTCGGCTCTGTCGAGTATGAATCACTGCAGCTCGCTCTTACCCTTTCACATCCTACCGAGGGTGCAGGAAGCTAAATATGTAAAGACAACAACGCTAATATAACGACAGACTTGAAAGCAAATACAAGCTGGAGGGTGAGATTGGGTTCACAGAATCAAACAAATTGTGTTTTGTTGAGTTTTTTCTTTTATTAAATTATTGAGCTCTCTTTTATGCTCTCTCTCTTTCCCACCTCTATTTCTGTATCTCTTGTTTTTCAGGGTTTGAATGTCAGCATGGTCTGAATCACACATTTGCTCAATATCTCGGCTACATCTATAAATCTATTTGTCTCAATCCCGCTTCGTTCTCCGTCTCTCGCTCTTATAAATTCAGATCCAAATATATTTCGCTGCCACCAGAGGATTGAAAACCTGTTGCAGAAGTGATGCACTCTATTGACTGCGCCCATGTTTCCCCCAGACAGTTTGACATTTACATTTTACCTGTCTGCCAGAACAGCAGTGAGTGCAGCGGTGGAATCCGTGACTCAACATACGGAGATAAATATCATACATTTCAACATCAGCAAATAATCATTACGTTAGTTTCTTCGTTCATTTTAGCCACACTAGCAGACTGCTGGAGCAACCAATCAAAATGTCTACAAACAACAACTGGATTGCCATTCAGTTTGGATATTCCTAATCCTAAATCCAATTGACTTTGTTGATCTCCTGACTTTTTATCTAGCGCCACCAGCAGGTCAAAGTCTCCACATATTCAGTGGCACATCTCAACATCTTCTTAATGGATTGGAATCAACATTTATGAATCCTGCTGACTTTCCTTTTAGCGCAACCTCTGGTGTAGTGCAGAGTAAACGCAGGAACACAGTGTATACCCACTTATTTGAATGCTTATAGGATGGCAAAGGCTGTCCAATATTCCCGATGGATGGCAAATGGAATAAGGAATACTTCACTCAAAGTGCTAAATTTTATGTAGTTGTCTCACACGTCTGTGGACCAGGATCGATTCCTCTGTGGCTAATGTTAATTACATAATGATCCATACTCCCTATAATCAAGTTAAGTGACAATGTGCAAATACTACTGAGTGAACGAAATATGCAAGAGTAGGTAATTTATCCCTTGTATAACTACTTCTCCAGGCAGCACTACACCACTGAGCACAACCATGTCACATCTGTGGTTATGAGTGAAATGTCCCAACAACTATTGAATGGTTTGCCATTAAATATGGTTCAGACGTTCATGTTTCCCTCTAGGATGAATAATACCATTACAGATCTTCATCATCAGGTCAGAATTTGTCCAATACTTTGGTTTCACAGACCTGCAAAACTAACGGCATTCCCATCAGCCTCAGCTGTACCTTATGGTAAGAGATTAACTAACCAAACCACTTTCATGGCTATGTTCATCTAACTCGGTGAATAAAGGTTTTATTTTATCCAAACCGGTGTTGGTGATCATGAGAAAGACTAACAAAGAGTTTTATTTTGTTTCTTTCCACTGTGAAGAGAGTTTTACGATTATCTGCTGTAAGTCTGGTCATCCTTTGTTCTTGTTGTTTTGCTTTAAACAGACCTGAATGTGCAACCTGTCACATCTTCAAATGACGAACAGTTGACATTTTGTTTCCTAATTCATAATTAAATCTCTAAAGAAAAAGCTGACATGACAGTTTGCTCACTTACCATTGTCAGAATTATCCAAGCCGTAATAACATGTCACTATAATTATAATATTTATCATTTAAATTCAGACTTCTCCACTTGCTCTTATCTCTCTCTGGCTTTCTTTACCTTTTTGTATCTTTCTCTCCGACTACCTTCAGTCATCCCACTGGCCTCATATGAGTCTCTAAATGTATCTCACTTTTACATAATTATCCCTCCTGGTCATTTTAAACCATCCAGTTGCTTTATATGTTTTTCCTATTGTGTCTCTATTCCCCTCTTCCGCTTTGTTCCTTTGCCTCCAGTGTTTTTCTCTTCCCTAATTTTTCTTCATCTTGTCCTTTATCTTACCTCCCTGTCCACCCCACTTGTTCCCACATCTCCCCTGTATTCCCCCCTCTGCGCTCTCTTTTTCCTCCCTTCCTCATGCGTGTGAGGTGTATGATACTCAACCCTGTATCGAACATGCTGCTGTATGATAATAGAGTACCTTTCTATATGTTGCTGATGTCAGGTGAAATCTCCATTCATGTTGGTATCAGAGAAAGGAAAAGTATTTAGCATTTGGCTAACAGCTACACTGTTAATTAGAGGTAGATTGGGTGAGGAGCGGGGGATGCTGCAGGAGATACAGATGTTTAATTTAAAGATGAAAATACTGAATCCTGTCCTGATTTCTGACCTCACCTCAAAGTACGTAAGATACACAGTCTGTATACCTCATTGTGTTGAACTCATTACGATCATGAATGGAAGTGATAGTGGAGACTCCTTCCAATGACACTGACCTAAAGTGGACCTATTTTTAGAGAGCAGCTTTGCATGATTCACTCTTCAGAAGCCTCTTTATTTATCTGACGCTGGCACTTCATACAGCTCCTCATTTCATCCTCTGTCTTAAACAAGCCGTTTGTTTAAGTACCAGCACCGTGTTGGTGGTTAACGCTATATTTCTTGTACAGTTGTTCTCAACCTGGGGAACTGCCCTTCTGGGAGTCTCACCCTCTCTCGCCTGGCCTAAACACAAGCCCTCAGCCCTCTTACTTTCTTTGGTTAGCGGCACAATCCATCACACATTACACCACATTTCATTCACCTACACACTAATAACATCACTGATATCGTTCACATTTACACACCACACCAGTTAATTAATGTGTTCGATATTTTGAGTTAAATTAATTAATTTTGTGACTGATATATGTGCGTGTGGCCTTCCTTTTTGTTGCTATCCTTGAGCCATTTGGGGATCGTCTGATATTTGAACTCGGGACCTCTTGCACCCGAAGCGAGACTCATACGCCTAGGGGCCCTTTAGCCTCCCTAACAGTGACTGGCAACCAAAAGAGGCCCCAAAAACTGGATTGATTACGTAAATGGTTTCAGGGAGAGGCTGTACCAGAGGACATCAGAGAGACTAGATGTACAAAAACATGAACTTGCTGTGCTCCGGCGTGCTCTACCTGGAGAAAATATAAATGTAAAGAAGTGTGTCGTAGAAAAAGAGGTTGGAAACGTTGCATTCAGAGCAACCTGAATTCTGAGCGTTTTACTCACAGGGATTACTTTCGCGCACATTTACCTCATTACTTGACACTTTGGCCTCATTAAATGTCAACATCGACACTGTAACATTACACATTATGATAGAAACTGAGGTAAAGCTCTCTCTTAAGCTGTGTCTTAAGTGTCTCTAGATAAAATACTGTTTTTCTACCTTGAAAGTATGTTTTAAGTCTACAGAGGTGAATCTCTGATAGTAAAAAGATCAATTTTGTGTTTGGGGTCAATGGGCGTCTCATTATTTGTCTAAACTCAAGAAAATGAGTTTTATGACTGTTGTGCAATGTACTTTCAGGAAAGCCCACAGTTGGATAGAGCGGGCTGCTGTACCGGGGGCACTGAGGCCGTAAAGGTTTCATGGGTTTTTATTTTCTGCTTTCACTGCATCAACATTAGAGAGGAGAAAGATCAGATTATACAATGGTCCTGACCCACAGGGGATGGATGGGAGATAAAAAAAAGATGAGGAGGAGGAAGATATGGAAGTGAAAGAGAGATGGAAGGGGGAGAAAAAAACGAATCCTCTTTAATGCTGAGCTACTTGTAAGTGTCGTTGAACTTAATTAAATGAAGCATCTTTAATGGGAACTGCAAGTTTAATAACCTCGATGACGTGCACCTGCTCACTTCTTTTATCATCTGATGTACTGCAGTTCAGTGCACAAAAGGCTGTGATATGTGAGGGCAAATACAGTATCTAATAAAGGGTAAATTCCACCTATAAATAACTGAAAATATATGAAAACCAAATATGAAATCAAATATCTAACCTGGTGTGGCTGAGGGATGGAGCACACAACAATATGAACTACAACAGAGTTTATACTGTCCATTCCTATTGAAATTAATTTAAAATCACTCATCCCAGAACTGTATAATGAGAGAATAAATAAAAGACTCCAGCCGACACATTAGCTTAAAATAATTGCTGAAAGATGAACATGAATGTACCAGATTTTCATTGTCCAAACATCCAGATTCACGCACTAAAGTACACGTCCACACAGGATTAACATCCACAGACACTTGTGTACACTTTACCAGCACACAAATACACAGATACTCAGATATGCATGGACGCACTGAAGGAATCTGACTGTGAGAGACTTTATGGAGCTTCATTCATTCATTCTAAGATCGTAGTCAGTGACTCAGTCATAGCAGCGTCAGTGCTGATAAACTAGTCTGTAATGTTAATGCTGGGTTAAACAGAGTTTTATTTGTTCCTAAACTAAAGGTACATTTCAACAAGTCCTCCAAATTAAAAGACAAAATATGGTTCCTGCAAAAGTCCTTCCAGTCCACAATTACCAGATATTGTGTATAATCTGTATATCAACACAGCGCCCCTCAAAGTTTGATCTGTGGTACTGCACCACTTCATGAATAATTCACACGTCGGTATATTTCGCAGCTTTTGATTGGTTGACAGTCATATGTTTCTCACACAGTGCTGATGATTCAGTTTCAAATTGCTGTTACTCTGATTTTAACACTGAATGATCATCTATCCAAGAAACCTCACTGCAGATATCTTGTCTAACTAACCTCCGCTTTACAGGACAGAGGGATCACCTTTGGTGTGGCAGAACCAGCATTACCACAGTGTGCTGAGTAGAGGCTGTCAAACTGCTGGACGCCGCGATCTTGGAGGTCAATGTCGAGCCGCACCACCAGGCCCACTTGCTGAACAGCTGCTCCAAAGATAAGACACTTTGCACACGACAGCAGCCCCAGTCCATGTACATCAATTCAAGAGGTGCCTCTCCACTCCAGTGAATGTTGTCCTACTTTGTGGAAAATCAAACAAAACACTGTAATTACATTAAGGCTATATAAACAGGGGCTTTCTGTGGCAGCAAAGACACTCATTGGCTCACTGGTGTCCCTTGTGGAAACTCAGTGGGGTCACAGTCTCAAACCATTGTATGTCAGCCATGACAGCTTGGGGGGAATCAACAGAAAGATAATGCCTCAGAATAAATGCAGCCAGATTTTTCACTTTTCCTGCCCAGGCAAACCAGAATAAAAGGTCCACAAACTGCTTGAACTTCTCAGTTTTCCAGACTCATCGCAGACAGTCTAGAGGCCCTATGGTCTGTTTCTGATGGTTCCTAGCCTGTGTCTCTGAAGTGGCCTGGGATCTTGGTAGGCAATAAGCCCATGGGAGACTAACAACGAGTGTAGTGGTTGGGACAACACCAGACTTTGACAGCTCTTGAGCAGAGGGCAGCAATTTCTTTGGTGTCTTTTCATAATGCTCATAAAGACTTCTGTGGAAAGACAAACTAATGAGTTAAATCTGTTTTTGGCATGTTCTGCTGTTTGGCCGAGTTTTGTGAGAGAAAGGAGAAAGGGGATCTGGGAAGCTTTATTAAAGAAATTCTGGGGAAGCTCCTGTGAGCAGTGGAGGTCATTGAGTGGGGCCACAATATCTGACAGCCTGGGAATAACTTGTGATACCCCAAAAACCTGATATTTAGGGTTAGATGGGTCTTAAACACTGCCTCAAGGTCAAGGTGCTCCTAGGTCCTGGAGAAGACAATGATGTCGTCTATATAGAGAAAACAGATTCTGCCCTTTAACGGAGGTAACAATATTCCACAGACCGGATGGTACGACTTAAGACTTACATTGGAATAGGTTGTGTTTATTCAATATCTAAAGTGATATTTGTGAGATTTTTTGATATTCACCATGTCTCTGTGAAAAAGTAAAAAGGGGTGTCCCTCTAATACAGCAGTGTCCCTTTAGCACACAAAAACCTGTATGTGTGTGTGTAAAAATAATTTCCCCATTGGGATTAATACAGTAAGTCATCTTTATTATCCTCATCTAATACTAAGAAACATGCTCTTTGTATTAGTGGTTATGTTTGGAGCAAAAACAATTAAAACTAATGAGAGCTGTACTGATTATAGTTTTATCTTTTCCTGCTAAACTTAGTTCAGATTCCTGCTAAAAGAGTAGAGCACATTCACCATGTGCACCAGCCTGTTGTCTTCATGCACAGATGTTTTGGGTTTAACGACTGGATATTGCTGCTGATTCTGATTCTGTCCTGATATTTTTGAATGTGCTTCTGCTTCAAACCCCCAAAACCCGACTCTCCAATCCTCAAAAACACTACTGCCATAGGTCTGCTGCTTCCTCCTGCAGTATGTCTCTATAAGCTGGATGGTCGTGGCCACTCTCACTGACTGTACAGGTGAGCTGTAATTACTCCAACCACCTCTAGGTGGGGCTGTGTGATTGAAATATCACAACAAGCTCTTTTATACACATGTGTGCTCTCTCTCTCTCTCTCTCTCTCTCTCTCTCTCTCTCTCTCTCTCTCTCTCTCTCTCTCTTCCAGAGGATGAGAAACCCAGATTCAGTCAGACTCCTGTACACAAATGTTTCTCTTCTTCAGTGTGTCAAGGTCAAACTGTCAAAAATGAGGTGTGTTCAAAATTATAACCAGACTTATCACCATGTGTGAAATGTGAGTATTTGGTGGGAATATTAATGAACTTAATGTGTTATTTTTAGGCACCGTTGGCTCCAGCAGAGCGTACAGTACGGCTGAATCGAGATTTGCTGGAAGAAATAATTGGAAGGGGTGATAATGATACCCTTCTTCCAAAAGAATTTCCTTTTAATAAGGAGAGAAATTTTGAAATGTAAAATGTACTATTTAGAGTGCAGTTAGTCCTTGGTATTTCAAAATATTCGACATGTTTCCATATATTTCGACTATTCGCTGCGTGACCTGAACATAAGTTCAACTCGTTTTTTTTCCCAAACAAGAGAAGTGATGAAGTGAATCCACAAACCAAGGTTCTCATAACAGAAGAAACTCTGCCCTCCCTGCTGAACCCTGTGTGTTAGTTCACAATGTGCTGCTCTGCTGTTCACTTGCAGATGTGTTGCATCATGGTAATTGGACTCATTATGTGCCGTTTAGTTATGCCTAATCCAAACCAAATGTTGTTTCACCCCTAATTCACCAGTTTAAAGATGATTGTTTTTTTTTATTTTTTAGTATCTTTGCACAAATCTCAGGAACAAAAATGATTTACACACTGTGTGCAATCGCATGCCGAGCCTGCTGAACCCTCATGTACCAAAAAATACACACACAAGCAGTTGTAATGTTTCATAAAGGAGAGGCTGCCATGGTAACTGCAGTGCTAATGGAGGATGGATGAATGAACTGGAGCTTCAGTGACAAGCTGCTGCCAGAAGAAACTACTTCAGAAATTAGCTGAAAGAGACTGAAACAACCCAATTAACTCATTAGAACATTTATGTTTTAACAACATATTTTGGTGGCAGGAAGGGACGAGTGTCCTCAGTGATTTATTACTGAGGACATCAGTTGTTGGACAGTAAGCTGCACTGCTTTGTCTTTAAATCAAGATCTGAAAGCAGGTTTTCCTACAGCTATGCTAACTAGAGCTGCAATGATTAGTCGATTAATTGATTTGCAGCTAGTTAAAATAAGGGCTGCAAATAACGATTATTTTACACCTGCTCAGACTGCAATGTGAAAAGTGCAGCATTTGTCTAAGTTTCATTAGCAGATGGTTATTGGATGAGGCTTCTATACCTAGATCCTGTCCTGATTTGATTTAGTAGTTTTAATGTTAATGATGATTTCTAAAGACCACACCATCAACTAGATATATTTCACTAATTCATTCGATAACAAAAACAGAGAGTGAGTGAAGCTTTCGCCTTTGTACTTTGGTTGGTTGCTGCATTGTTGGGGAAGCTTTGATGGGGAATTGTTACACAGAACCATGTGGGAAGTCGTCGTTTGAAACAAGGAAACATGCAGGTGATTGGTTGTTCACCCATGATAGATGGTGATAGATGATTCATCCAATCAGATCAATGAACCATATAATGAAGCCAAACTCTGAAGTCAGTCGGGAAAAGAGTGGAATCCATCGAGAAATCCATTATGTCATTCTTTGCTTTTCTTTCACTGAAGAAAAATACTGATGCTAGCAACATCTATGCTACACAGACACCTACTGTTAAACTACGCACGTAGCTCATGCTGTAGCTGACAGTAGCTCCTTACAGGATGTGGATTGATCCGGACCATCGGATGATCAGACCCTACGAAAAGTAAGCAGGATAAACCCGAAATGCAAAATAGCCACCATATCATGATCACTGGATATTCAGTGTGTTAGGCGTCAGTAACAAACTGTATCCAGACCAATGCGACAGACTCCAGATAGTGCAACAAATATTTACCCTTCCAGAAATGAGTCTGTGTGTTGCAGACAGCCGGCTGCATCCTCTATATGTGATGTCATCTCTCTTCGGTCCCTGGGCTCGTTTACCTGCGCGGTCTGAGTACGAGGCAGATATAGAGAGGGGGTAATTGAGGGCAGACGCACCTTGCTGACCCAAACGCTCATCCACAAGACCCTCTCCGCTTGCCACACATATTATTAATGCAAAGTGGATTTTAGATCACCATTACTCCTGTATGATTTACCTGGTATAATAAACAGGGCACAGTGGCGTCATGAATTCCCCAGAATCATCCATAGGTCCTTCAGAGCGTGTCCCAGCGCTGCACAGGGGTAACGATCTAGAATAAATTATTGCCTTAAGAACGCAGCTGATTCATTTCTGGAATTATTTACAGTATCTGGCAGTTGGACAAGTGGTTGAAGAAGCCGTCCTGTAAGCGGAGGTCACACCCTGCGAGGTCTTCAGAACCCACTGTGCACGCTACCAACGAGTTAGCTGCATTCACCCGATGTTACAGGTGCAGATCAGTGTCTGAGAGCAGCAGCACAGTTTCAGCAGGATGGAGAAAGAATAAGCAGACAACCACAAAACCACATCAGGCCTTCCACTGATCCACAATATAAGATGATTTGCCAGGTAAAGGCTCTCTGTCAAACCACATGGGTACCTTTAAATGTAACCCTACAAAACATTATACCGGACCAACATGCTCAGAATGAGAATATGCATCTCACTGCAGAACCAAACAAGACATTAAACAGCAAAAACAAGACCGAATCACCAGAAAACTCTCGCTGTGCTGCTCTGTATGGTCTGATTTACACTGAGCATGTAGAAATAGGAGCATGCAAAACAAAGGAGAGCAGGTGCTGAGCCGAAAGAGAGCAAATCAGGAATTAAACAAATAAATAGTCGGCGCTCTGCAGGGCTCCAGTGTGCATTTATTTATTACAGCAAAGATGTCTATGTGTGTATGTCTATAATGCATTTTAATGCACTGCTGGTGAATGATGGACATTTAAGTTACTTGTGGTAAATTAGTTACATTCACTTCTCTCAAAAGTAATCTAATTACCAATTGCTTTATATAAATTACTTATGGGGTAAAGTAACATTAGTGTTTAAATGCCTGCTTAAGCTCTCAGATTATGATTGTGTGTTGCTGTGGGCCAGATGTATCTCATTAAAAATCTATAGCCAGAGGGCAGCAGCAACCCGTTCCTACCTGTAAGCTACACCTATTGTCCTGGTTAGTAGACAGGAGGATTCGGACTCTGGGCCCCCGTAAGGTCGGGGACGTTACATAATAAACCAGAAAATCAACAGGATACGCTCCGATGCTTTTGTCTTCTGTTTTTTTCTGCCGGCTTTCTGACTTTGACTTTTTGCCCTTTTGGACTTGTTTGTCTGATTTATTGGATTTTCTGTGTACCGGACTTATTGCAAGTAAAGGAACAGTTTGTTTTACTGAGCTCTGGTGTCTTGAGTCGTGCATTTCAGTCCTGTTTTTTCCAGTATAGTTATAACATAAACATTGCTATAAGCACTATGTAACCCATTATAAGTATGTCTATAAGGCATTATAATGAATAATAGATATGGACATCATAGAAAGCGTTAGACATTTCGAGCACAACTGCTCTTCATCAGACTAGTGCAGGGGTCTTCAGTACAAATGGGTTTCATTGTGTTGTTATTAATTAAAAAAGGACAAGTTTTTATTACATGTTCTGAATTGAAACCATACTTCTGCCCTCCTGCATTGCGATGGTGGCCGGAGCCCTCAGTGAGTTACACTTCGATTATCTATCAATGAACTGGTTTCCTGTGATTAGGCGGGCTGAGTCAGTAGATTTCTCTCAAGATCCTTCAGTTAGTTTGTTAAAAAGGCTGTAAATGCACCCGAGACACATTAAGAACAGATGTTGTGTGTGAGTGAAAAAAAACTATTCCCTCCAATAAAGGACAACACATCCAGTCAGCTGTCTGATCATAAATTCAATCAGAACAAAAGGAATCTCTCTACCATGTTCTCTCGTTTGAATTCTTCTCATAGCAGGTTGTGACATGTCCTCTTATTTTCATTTGTCCTGATGTGTTATTTGTTCCCTGGTGAGATCTGCTGGGATCCACATTGTGACTACAGGGCCGTTCATAGACATGGAAGTGCTAAAAGGAAGCTACAACACCCACTGAAGGCATGTTTGAAATATAAAGGGCTCTTCTCTAAAAGGTTCTATATGAGATTTAAAACATTATGGGAGCAAACAACCATCAGCTATGTAAAGATATGGAAGAGTCATGGCGCATAATCTCTGTGTGTAACTGTTGGCTTTGAGACTGAAACTGCAGTTTTTATCATCTTCGTCAGTTAATAAAGAATTCATTTCAACTAAACCAGAGTTGATGATGTGGTGTTTTGGTGAGTTTGAATGAAGCAAGGTAAAATGAGTGTTTGTGTCTCTGGAGTCTGGTGGAGAGTGATAGTGATATTACGGCTGTTTGTGGTTAAACTAAAGGTCTATCTGAATTTAAGCTTTATTATGACCTAACCAGAGTTCTGGCATAAAGGTGTGTTTTATGAAACAAGTTGTGGGTACTTTGTAACCACCTCAAGACTTTTGTGTTTCATAATGTTTCAGGAAACATGATACCAAGAAATCAGTGTTTGGCTGGTCCATGTTGGACCAAACATCACAAAACGGTTGCATAAAACAAAACAGGAAAATGTGCAAAATCAACAGAGGTCAACGCAGCCAGCTGGAACATCATCAAAGAGCTCATTTAGCCATTAGAATATTTAATGCGCTAACGCAGCGGCCACTTAGTGATGGCACAGATCCTCGCTCTCATCATCTGAACAGACAGACACAGATAGAGCGAAACTGTGGAGACAGGAAGTTATGAGACATTCAGTTCCATTATCACCTGTCAGAAATACCTCGTCCTACAGATGAGATTCTGCTGGGCCGGAGTGAAAGCACACGCACACACACACACACACACACACACACACACACACACACACACACACACACACACACACACACAGTGGAATAAATAATGTTGAATATGTTCTACCTTTTACCACAGTCGGTATTCCTAAATTACAGGATACGACTTTTTGCAGAAAATATAAAGTATTAATTTAGTCGAGATGAAATTAAAAATGTAATTTTAACCCTTTAATCACGCCCTCAGTTATATTTTTCCTCTATTTAACAATTGATGCCAAAACAAATTCACAAAACCTTAATTTCTTTGTATTTTTATATCAAAATCCTTCCTGTAAAAAAAAATGCGACGCCTGCTTACGTAAGCATGAACCATCCAGTTACAACCAATAATATTCACACTGAGGTACTGAGGTGATTTACGGAGTTTCCAGATGGACTTGTTGCTAAAGGAAGCTAACTGATGCCAACAGTGATGTTTTTATTTGCCTCATTAGCCTCCTCTGAGGACTGTATGGGCGTTTACAGGTCTGTTTTATTGATTGTCCTGTTTATGTGTTTGCAGCTAAAAGCCTTTTTTCCACAGGTGTAAAGAATAAAATGAATGATGACTGTATTGCACTTCAGTACCAGCCTCCAGGGTTCCATTTATATGCTATATGATAATGGCCTATTGGGGACACAGGTACAGGTGTTTGGTGTTGTGATGTAAAGGTGCACACTGTGGCAAAAAGCAGCTGGGACAGGAAGTAGCGCGGGCAGGGATGTTAGCATTAATGTTAACTGTAGGAGATTGCACTATTATCTAACGTTCAGTCAGAACAGGCCCGAACAGGCACCATCACCAGGGGTTGAAGGTTAGGGGACAGAGAACCCTGCATGGAGCCGCTGGAGCTCACTGCAGGCTGTCGACCCAGTGCTCGGGGCTTTGGGTCAGGGTTAGAGAGCGGAGAGTCCTGCCTGGGTCCTCTGGAACATGCTGGAGGCTGGTTATGTTAGGAACAACAAGGAGGGACACTGTCCTTTTGGATGTTCAGGTAATTTATTGTCCAACAACTGAGGGAGGCTGTGGGCGGGAGGAGTTCAGGTGGAGCAGAGAAGCAGCGTTAGCTAACCCAAAAGTTAACGAGAACAGAGTCACTAGAACACACAACGAAACGCTCAATACCACCGTGGGTGGTCTCACAATGGGGAGGAGAGGGTGAGCAACCAGCTGATACACTGTAGGGCTTCAGGTGTGCAGCTGGGAGCAGGTGTGGAGAACCAGGACCAGACACACACACACACACACACACACACACACACACACACACACACACACAATTCATTCATTGATCAGTAATGTAGGTCTAAGGTGATTCTTACTTCTCCAGATGTAAACATGTGCAGCCATCATATATAAGTAAGTTTGAAGCCGTTCAGATCTCCCACACAAATATTAATGTTTAATATGGACTTACTTCGTTACGTCAGTTAGATTCTCCACAGTTCAATCGTTTGGTTCATTTTACAGACACTATGAACACTAAAGTATAATTCATCCACATTTACCAGCATGGTAAATAAGAGAGACTGAAATAAAGTGCTGACTCCCAACCTGTGTCCATTCCTCCATTATTTATATTCCTTTAGTGTCCACCCATCAAAAGAATCAAAGGCTTTCATTGAAATGAATCTGAGTTGTGAATGTTGTCATGTGAAGTCCGTTGCTCGCTGTCAGTGTGTAACGATGATTTATTGTCTTTATACCTTCGTTGTGTTGTGGTAGATGTTCTGCTGGGTTGAGCTTCCTGCGCATTATGTGCAAACATGGAGCCTGTGTGATCTGTTGTTTTGTGTAATGAATGTTGATCCATTGTAATTTAACAAACTGAGGTTCTCATATGTTTGTTTGTTTGTTTATTGAAATTTGTGAAACTTTGTTGGACCGGCGTTTTGGTCTGATCTCCAAAGGTAGAGGGAAACCAACTATCCTCAGTATCCACCACGTCTCATCCTCACAGTTCTGTGTGTGTGTGTGTGTGTGTGTGTGTGTGTGTGTGTGTGTGTGCGTGTGTGTGTGTGTGTGTGTGTGTGGTTTTAGTGTGTTTTTTGGATGCATGTAAATGTGTGTTTGTGTGTCATCCACTTTATTTTACATCTGCACTCACTTTCATCTCTGAATATATTTAATGTTTGTGTTGGTGAAAGTCGGCTCTCCATGTGTCTGATTTTCTGTTTGAAAGTGTGTGTGTGTGTGTGTGTGTGTGTGTGTGTGTGTGTGTGTGTGTGTGTGTGTGTGACGTTACATTAGTGTGCATGCTAACCTCTTTTTGAACTCATGTTGGTGTGTGTGTGTGTGTGTGTGTGTGTGTGTGTGTGTGTGTGTGTGTGCGCACGTGCATGTGTGTGTGTGTGTGTGTGTGTGTGGGTGTGTGTGTGTGTGTGAGTGTGAATCAGGGGTAAGTAGGCCACCTGATCCCCTGCTGAATATTTGATGTCCAGTCAGAGAGAGAGAGAGAAAGAGAGAGAGAGAGAGAACAATGGTGGTGATGGAGGGATGACAGTAGGACAGAAAGGACAAAATAAGGGATATATATCCTGACTGCTGACAGAGGAGGAGAGAGAGAGAGAGAGAGAGAGAGAGAGAGAGAGAGAGAGAGAGAGAGAGCACATCAGGAGGAGCTGAGGGACAGAGAGAAGGAGCAGCAGCATTAGTTGAGGTTTGTAAAGAGAAGAAAAGCAGAAGTGTATTGGCTCAACAGAAGGTGGAGGGGGAAGGTGTTAAAGACGCATTAATGAGATATTAGACATCAGTTTTGGAACCAAACACATTAAACAGAAGAGATGAAACAAAACACTCAAACTCTCTTTCACTCTTTCGTTCATCTTTTATCTATTTCTGTCTCGCCCGTGATCTCTCTCTTATTTCTTTCCCTCCCAGCGCACCAGAAATACAGCAGCATTGGCTCTTTGTTCGACCGACCCGTGAGGACGTCGTCTCGACCGGCTTCCTCTCGCTCTCCTGGCGGTGAGAATAATGGCTCCTGTCGGCCCGGAAACAAGCAACATTTTTGGTTTTAATTCTCACTTTCTGCAATATCTGTGTGGGGCAAATAAACACGTTGAAGGGTAACTTTGGTAGTTTTCAACCTGGACCTTATTTTCCAATGTTTTTGTGTCAAAGAGCGTACACTGGGGGCAACAATCAGAGGCAAAAACAAGCACTTTTGATATATTTTGACCAACTGTGAACCTATCATCATCCATTTTTTCATCACTTTGTGATAAATGGGCTTCCATACCCATTAGTTTGTACCGCTGAGTGCCATTCTGAAGCCTCGAGTTCGGCATTACAGAACAGCTTCAGCAACAGACTCATTCAACCCCATATTGTAAACCATGTTGATATTATATATCATATTTATACAGTATTCTTACATTTCTATTTACATATTTATATTCATAATATATTATTTATTGTATGTGTATCTTTTTTATCTTTTCTACCTCAGTATTTTATTCTATTGTATTTTATTGTATTTTAATGTACCTGGTTGCTATGACGACCCAATTTCCCTTCGGGGATTAATAAAGTCTATCTATCTATCTATCTATCTATCTATCTATCTATCTATCTATCTATCTATCTATCTATCTATCTATCTATCTATCTATCTATTAGGGCGGTCCGCCTGGTCTCATATTCTCATATTCCAGATCAAACAGTACAGGACAGAAACATTCAATGCAACCACAGAATCTTTATTTATACTTTTCTCATCACACAAATACACCATTTTTTGACATGGGTGATAAATGTTGTTTTATATTTGAGCCACGCAGTACCTCCGGGATCCACTGACTGTAGCAGCAACAGAATCTGGATCCAGATCCAGAACTGCCTAGTTTGACAGTTAGATCTGAGTTTAGTGCGGTGGAGGTCTGGTGATGTGGTGTCAGTTTGGACATCCTGTCTCTGTTGTTGTATGAGGACAGACATACAACAACTGTCCCCCCCCACTCCCCACCCTCTGTCTCTCTCTCCTCCCGTCTCTGTCAGAGTTTAAGTCTTTAACAAAGCCTGAGTGAAGCACTTTGGTCATGGGAGGGTTTTTTGGGACCAAGACTAATCCCTGGTGGATGAGCTGATTAGGAGACAGACTGGACTTTCAGCAGTTTGTCTCGTCGTCCTCTCTCGTCGACACACTCACCTCTGCTCTTTTCTTTTCTCTACCGCTCTTCGTCCTCTCATCCTCCCTCGGTTAACATCTCTTCCACCTCATCTCCTTCTCTGCAGTGCTCGTCCTCCATCACCACCTTTTCTTGCGTCCATTCATCAGAGAAGATCCTCCTCCTCACCCTCTCCTCCCTTCCTGTCTCCTTGTAACACCTCTCTCTACTTCTTTATTTTCATCTCGCTTTGTTTCTCCTTCATCTCTCTTACGTACTTCGCATTGTCCTCCCTCGCATTGTTATTCCTCTCTCATTGCCTCATCTGACATCTTCTGTTCTCCCTCTCCTCTCACATCTCCCCCACTTTCCATCTTTCCTCTCCTTTCTTTTTGTTTTCATGGTTTCTCTCTCTCTCTGTCTTTATTTCTCTCTTCACTAAATTACTCCCTCCTCGTTCTCACTTCTTTCCTTCACTTGTACCACGATTTCTTCTGTTTTCTCTTTTTCTTGTTTCTTTGTCTCACAGTTCATGTTTTTCAGAATATTTTGCTCACTTTCTTTCTTTAATGTCTTTTTCATGTGCCCCCCTGCTGTTCTCCCTCTCTTATTCTCATACATGTAGGTTTGAGCTTCGACTTCCCTGTCACTTTTCTCTGATCTCTTTAATTCACTCCTTCCCTCTCTGTTTTGCATATTCTTGAAATTATTTTTGTTCTTTGAACGCCTCTCTCGCTCTCTCTCTCTCTCTCTCTCTGTCTGTCCTCCCCTCACTGACTTCCTTCGTACCTATCCTCATCTCCCCTCTTTTTCGTTAAAGCGTCCTGCGAGACCGCCACTCTACCCAGAAGAAGCCCGAGCGCTCAAACCGAGCACATGAATGTTAACTAGTATTTCCACTTAACGACTTCGGCATGCGGCAAAGAGAGATCAAACCTAGGTAAAGTTCCTTTTACACACCAAACTAAAGTCTTTGCTGACTAAGAAAGACGAAGAGAGAAGTTGCTGTCAGGCCAACGCTTCCTCCTGTGGATTACAAGCAGGCTGGAAATGAGACTTATATAATGAGAGGAGAATAATTGGGTTGGATCTGGAGATGTTGTGTTTAGTGTTGAAACATTTGGATTTGTCGGCGCAGCTAACTGAGCAGCCTTTGACACTTCTGACTACAACAGTATAACCTGACATCCCCCCGCTGTTTATGGTACGCCGATCCTGACTGATGTGTATAAAACAGATTTAACACTATTACCAGGAACTGAAGCGATTGTCTACCTCATAAAGTTTAAATTGAAATATTATTATTATTATTATTATTATTATTATTATTATTATTAGGTAATATGAGTGTGGATCTCTCCCTTCTAAAACAATCTGATACATATCTAGATACATGCATTTTAATATGAAACAATTCGATAGGATGCAATCTGAATGACATGTCATTGTGTTTGCTGCTTTTCCAACAGACAGACAGACAGACAGACTTTCTGCAGTGATTACTTCGACCTCGCCCAGTTGGAGCTCAGTTGTGGCTGGAAAGTGTTTAATACGTTGCATGTTGTTGTTTGTGCTAGCTGTGTTAGCATCCATTCATAACTTCAACCAGTTCATCGTACCTTTAGATCCATCCAGGGATCCGCTGACGATGTAGTTTTTATAACGGTAAACCTGGTTTCCAACTCGTATCGGTCAATCTTTACACTCCTTCCTTTTAATAAATGTTTCTCTTTAAAAAAGTCGGACATTCTGCTCTTTTTAAAAGTGAATCTTCAACTGCATACAAAGCAGTCTTATTAGCTGCCTCTTCCAGGACTGGGAGCTTCAAGTGAACACAGACCGGAGCCGATAACAGCCTCCAAGACTGACAGAGGCCAGTTTTACAACAGTACTGAGGTGGCTTTCTTCAATCAGCCCCTTCAATATCAGGTACACTGCGAACCTTTCAGAGTGAACAATGTGGTAGCTCCATAATAGACAACATACAACACAGCCCAGCTCCTCCATTATGTTTCATTGTGTTTGCTGCATCACTTTGTCCCAGTCTCCCTGCAGGAGCTCAAAAACATTGTGTCACATATGTCCTCTAGCCATCTGGATATAATCCCTGTTCAATTCTCCATGGATGTTGATGCTCTACACCCCAGTTTTCACTTTTATCCTCACCTCCGGCAAGTCCTCAACTGTTGTAACGTTGTAATTGTCCAGCCTCACCCAAAGAAAGCATGGCGAACAGAAAGCTGTGGTTGCTGTTTTCTTTCAACATCTTTAAAACAGGTCTTTTTGTAATGGCTCTTACGTCATCGACCACCATCATGTCTGTATTTATCTTTCATTGAACATTTTGTTGCTTTTTTCTTTTCTATTATCTGAAGCACTCTCAGATCTCAAGTCAATTTCATTTATAGCCTGCCTCAATGGGTTCAGCATTTGACCACCTCTATCCTTGGATTCAGATATGAGAAAAAGTCTAAGAAACTTCAGAAAGAAGAGAAGAAAAGAGAAAAAAGGGCACATATGTAAGCACAGTTCTATGAATACTGAGTGACCGTCAGATGTAATGTTGAACACCTTCATACGCTGTTTTGGTTCGTCCTCCACGCAACTTCGTGCCCTTCTATGACTTCCTGCTCGCCTCTATCTTCTCTGTGCAGCTTCCTTTAGAAATAGGCCAGCCGCATATTCTCGGGCGAACAGAACAGGGAGCTGGCGTTGCTTGGAACGGCGGTGATCAGCTCCGTGTCGCAGCCAGAACTTGAGTACCCTCCCCTGTGAAATGAGAAGCAGAATAAAGCATTAAAACTGCTTAAAATAGATCTAACATGTTGGTTTAGACAAGAGGAAAGGTAGAGGAAGACAGGCTGTGAGGGGGTGGGAGTGTAGATAGATAGATAGATAGATAGATAGATAGATAGATAGATAGATAGATAGATAGATAGATAGATAGATAGATAGATAGATAGATAGATAGATAGATAGATAGATAGATAGATAGATAGATAGATAGATAGATAGATTGATTCCCCCATTAAACACTTCAGTTGTATCAATACATTGCTGGAAGCAGTGCACCTTGCACATCTGGATCCATTCTGCTGTGTTGTATTTTCCTCTTTCCTCTGAGCTCTTCCAATGACGTTTTATTGCATGAAATCTTTCAGCCATCTCAAATATCAATGATAAATGCTTTTGGCACCAGTCAAAGAGCAAGAACTTCCTCTTAGCGCCATCATTCTCAATCAGCATTCAACAACAATGCAGGGAGAAAAATTCATCACGGAAGAGAAGGAAATCATTTCTCCTCTAACAGCAGCCACAATCCAGCCAACGCAATGCTGCCACAAGATGTTGAATTTTAAGTGAGGGGCACGATGGGACTGGAATAATCTCTCTGTCACGATTAATCACTATCACTAATTGCTCTTTCAACCTACGAGTATGATCTACAGCCGAAACTCAACAGGTTCAGTCATCTTCTGTGAGGACTGCTGGGAGTCATTCTGAGAAATAGAGGAAATCACAAGGTGAATTTCAACGAGGCGAAGCAGGTTAGGAAGACATTGCACACTTAGAAAAACTTCCTGACAAAATAACTCCAGACTGCATTGGAAATTGGTGATGCGTAACAGTTTATGAGTATTCAAGGGTGGATTATTCCTTCAAGTGTCCCAGGAACATGACTAGTTTTGAATATTAGGCCTCTTTTGAATCTGGGGTTTGCCACATCCATTCAAATGCTGTGACTGGTGCAACTCTGTATTCCAATCATCAAAATGAAACACACCCGAAGAGTCCCCATTATCCACAGCAGCATCATTTGAGCTTTTTAAGATCAAAACATTACATAAAACTATCCAAATAATAGATTTATGTCCAGATTAGAGTTGGGACAGGGAGATTACATTGTGCCGAGTACAGCCTGCTCTCCTCTGATGTCGACTGTTTGGGAACATGAGCCAAATCTCTCGCTGTATAATTGCCTGTAATGTTCACGGCGAGGCAGAGAGGACAGCTTGACACCCTGACACGCAGACAGAGAAAGAAAAAAGTTCCTAAAATAAAAACAAAATATATTTTAATTATCTTAACTTGTCAGGCGTCTCGCAAAAAAAATATTCCTCCTGATTTGAAATCCCTTGCAATTTCATACTGCATTTTGTTCTAAGTATGATTGTCACATAATAAGACTGTTTGGGCAATTACCACAGCTTTCATAAGGGAATTACTTTTGCACTTCATTAAAATGAAGCAGAGAATATAATTGCGTCTTTTTTCCATCTCCTTCTTCTCATTGGTCCCTCGCTTCCATCTCTCTCTGTTTCTTTTTCTCTAAGAATCTGTCTCTCACATACATATCTTATGCAGATGCGTGCGCGCACACACACCCATAGAAATGCATTTGAAATTGCAAATAGCGAAGGCGAGTAAGCCTCTTGCATCTCTGGGGAGATGAGACTTGGATTCAAGGTTTTCACTTTGAAAAACAATACACTTATTATGGCATTTTGCCTGCGAGGGAAATCGCTTCCTCTCTCCCCTCACTCTCTTTTCTCCAATCCCTCCATTTGGCAAAGATGATTTAAGGGCTTGTTTAACACAGTCAGAAGCATCTTTGCTTTGCAGAGCACATGTCATGTGTGCACAGAGGCGTGTACGTGCAGGGACTTGTGTGTGTTTATGGCAGCGTGTGTATTTCTGCTTAGAAAAGCACATGTTCTGCTGCTGTGTTGAATGTGTCCGTGCATCTGTGAGTGCTTCTTTGCATCTAGCGGGTGTATGATGCGTCTGTATGTTTCTCTGAAGACGCGAACAAAATGCTCACTGAGGATGTAACCTTTGTCTGCCACTATTTTCCTCCTGCTGCTGAGGGAAGCTGTTTCACTTTATTTGCATTACAGCGGAGATGAAAAACAGCACACAGACAGCCTGCCGACTCAACATGACTCGTAAACACATTTTTTAGGTCCGCAAAAAAAGATTCTTCCAAAACTCTTTTGTTTTTTAATCTTTTTCCAACCTTACATGTTGTTTTTGCAAGAAAAGTAAGTGAACAGCAAAGTTTAAAAGCTGATTTATTTAGATGTTCTCTTTTTCTAAGTGGAATTTTACCCACTAAACACAGTGAATCCTGCCTGCATTGCCTCCCCTGACCTCCTGCGTGCTCAGCCTCTTCTCTGCTAACACTGTAGCAATGAATTCAGTCGGAGCACACTGTAGGGAATCTGTTATATTCACGTCTCTTTTTCCATTTTTGAATAGCCCTGTTATAACAAAATCAAGGTCAGTGTGGGGTTATGTGTGCTATTTTTTCAGATGAATCTTTCACAGCAGACTACAGGTCATCACAAACAAACTGTTCATAAAAGAACAACAAACATTTTGATTGCAGATTCGTCGGTTGCGCAAACTTCTCGTGCGTCACAAGGTCAATGTTTAACTTCCACTTCACTCGTGACCAAAAGGAAAGAAATGCTTATTGCTTATTTCTGTAAACCGTGTTTTGTTTGGAAATGTGAGAACAGTCATTTAAGTGTAAGGCAAACATTCAATACTCCAGCCCTGCTAATTGGAGGACGGCTATCTGACAATTACAGCCGACACAGTCTCAAACACCTGCTAGGGAAATATATATATACACAGTATTTTAGATCAGTGTTATGCATGTCAATGTTTGCATAAGACAACTTGGTCCATTTATCGACCAGGACAAGTCCCAGACTCACCTACAGAGAAGCCCTTATATAAAATACTCTGCAGGTGAATAATATTAATAATAAACTTTATTTATACAGCACAGAGTTATAGAGGGCCTTACATGGCCGGAACCAGGATGGGGCCGATCATTAATATATGGTAAAACCAACAATACAAATATAACAGAGATAAAACATGATGGAAAATTCAACAGTGAGCTAGAATAAATAAAAGGATTTTTTTAAAGATGTGTTTTAAGAAGTGATTTTAAAGATGTGGCTGATTCAGCAGTTTCAGACCCTCAGGCAGGGAGCTCCAGAGCAGAGGGGCTCTGACAGCCGGCAGCCCTGCTCGAGGATCCGAGGCTGTGCTCCTCAGCTCATAGGGGTGCAGCAATTCAGCAATATAGGTAGCAGCTAAACCATGAAGTGATTTATATATGATCAGTAAGATCTTAAAATCTACTCTAACACTGAGTGGTAACCGGTGAAGAGAGGCTAAAACGGGGCAGGATAGCATAGGATCGTGTCTGCTTGTGTCGAGCAGTACCAGCTAAAGATGGATTTATGTAAGATGGAGTACAAAGAATGCACAATCACTAATTGTGAAGAAATAAAGGTATGGATCAGAGAGAAAGGAGCTGACCTTTGAGGTTTCTGGCTGCAGGTTTGATATTTGACAACAAGGATCCAAGATTCTCCTGTAGACCAGGGAAGGACCTTGGGGGACCAAAGAGAATTATCTCTGATTGATGAACCATCTATCACAGGTGAAACTTCAACCAATCAGACCAATGAACCATATAACAGTCAAACTAGCGAAGCCACTCAGGAGACGAGTGAAACCATCTCTTCTAAAAAGCCTTCAGTGCTGTTCTTTACTCTTCTTTCTATGAAGAAATACGAACAAATACTCTCCAGTTCTTGAATTAGACCAAAAAAGGTGCCAGTACCCCAGTTTACCTCAACACTAACCCAAAACACAACAGAAGCCTAATTCTATTGGTGTTTTTATCCATTTTAACAAGGACATTTCCTGTGTTCTGTTCATTTTCCGGATCTGCATGTTGTCAGCAGGTTTATTTGCCCCCTCTTTCCGGGACTGACTTCATCTCAGAAGCATCCTAGAAGTCCTAATGACCAAACATACTTGATATTTTCATAGAAGAGTTGGTCTTCTATTGAGCCTCACTGTGTTATTTACTCCTCTTCAAGTGTACACGCCATTCTGACATCAAGACAGGAACTGAAGTGAAGAATCAGAGGTCGTCTAGCAGGACTCTGTCCTTACTGAGGCTCATTTACACTTCTTATTCAAGTGTGTATAAAATCCAGATGAGCTTTAATACTCCTTCATTCACTCCGCTGCACGGACAGATCTAAAGAGAGATTCTCGTGGTGGCAGAAATATATGCTGATTTAATCACAAACCATCATATATGTGAATACTGGCTTGGAAAGAAGATATTTGAACTTAAAGACATTATTGTTGAACAAAGCTGGGAATATCTGGCATTAGAAATCAATACATTCTTTTTTAACGTAAGCCGACCACTTCGTCTAAAATGAGGCCATAACAGATTGTTAAATTATCTTTTTATTTACTAAAGTTGACACCAAACTAGGGTGGCCACCCCTCTAGATCCGCCCCTGCTCCGTTGGTGGTGTGTGGAGGGATTTTCATCCTTCTACATCCTGTAAATGGGGGGTCCCACACAGGCATACAGGGACGATAGTGTTGTCCTTTGTATGTCCCGGTAGGCCTCCATGTCCTGCAGCGGCGAGAGTCCGGTAGTATCCTGGGTCCCTGAGATTCATGTTAGTGCCGTCACATAGCAGCGGTGATGAGGGTCAAACTGAACCACATTCTCCCTGAAGGATGAGATTAGAGATATCGCTCAGGGTCAGACTGGCTGTCTCTCCTCACAGAAGTAGTGAGAGGCTCAAGATGGCATCTTGTGATTCAGGGAGAGTTAGCTTACAGCTTGTTTTAAACTGTTCTCTGATTAGATCTATGACCGTATTTGGTACTCTAGTAGAGCTTGTGGGTCTGGAGTTAAATATCCCCCGATATGAGACGTCCTTCTGAATTGGGCTGGCACTGCGCTGCATTTGGGAAGTTAAACCTGCTGAACCATATTCTCCTTGATCGAGCTGTGGAAGTCATAAAGTTCTCCTGGAATCTGCTTTGAGAGTGTTTCTGTTCTCTTTGTGTTTTTCCATCACATGGTGGTGATGCAGCTGAAGTTGAGGAAGATTAACTTGTGCACATTAGCAGTTTAACAAGCCAACACAAGCACATGGATGAATCACCTTTATGAAGCACAACGGAGACAAAAGTTGAATCATCTTCAGCGGCTCTCACTCACACCACAGTTGGCTCAGCTGAATGAAACAGGACCGTGGATCCGGCTGCAGTTCCAGCCACTACAGGAAGCAAAGCAGCTGAATCTGTACGTTCATCAAAGTCAGACAATGGCTTCCTGGATTTACTGCCACAATTAAGTTCACTTTTTAACTTGTATGAGATCCATTTTACACATTGTATTTTCTACTCTGACATACCGTACTGCTTCTCTTCTGTCTGCCACAGAGCGTACTGTACTGTGTGAGAGCCGACTTCCTGCTTCAGACACCTGTCAGCTTCCCTCTGATGGCACTTTCTACTTCTCTTTCAAACTGCCAAAGAGAACATCGGCACTCGAGCTCTCTGACAGCGGACATATCATTAAGAAGACCCACTGACAGCCCTCACCTGCGAAATCCTGGTCAACACATGTCTTCCCCTTCCAGGGAGTCGGCTCGGGGAGACAACGGTGTGATTGAGAGGGTTAATACTGCACGTAAGAGGTCTGAAAGACATTTTAATGGTACTTACTGTCCTGGTGTCCTGTCCCCAGCATTTAGTACTACCAGATGCTACCTTGCATATGTTGGGCAATTAGCATAATTAGCATTAATAATCAGCTATAGGGACAATATTTCAGCGGTTTGTGGGGTTTTGAGGATGCTGAATCCTTTTCGGATGTTTTCAAAATACTAAATTTAAACCCGAAGTGGTCATATTTCAACTCCCAGGGGTTGATTTTGTTTAGATTGGAGGTTATTTATATGCTTAATACACTGGATCTGCATTTTAGAATCAGGAAAGCTCAATGTCGTTGGTGTGAAGATGTGATATTTCTTCAGATTTCTTTGCCGCTGTGGTTATGTATTTAGCATATAACTCACCTTAAAACGAATCAAAATCGTCCCACTGGGAGTTGAAATATGGCCACTTCGGGCTATTTTGTATTTTGAAAATGTTTTATGAGGCAGGAAATGTATTCAGCATTAATACTGCTCAACAATACACACAGTGAGTTTGGGGGGAAACACTGGCTGTAACATTTGTCTGTAAACCTTCAGAGAACTCTTAAAAGGGAAATTCAAGTTTCATACAAACATTCATCTTATTTTATGAGTTCTGGTCGTCACTGCTGTCAGTAATTATGTTGTAGCCACTAATTGCCTCAACCAGAAAACAAACTGACATCACTAAAATAAATTAAATGAGGCAAGAAATAAACAGTGAATGACTTCCTGGCTTAACTTTGACCTGCGGTACAAACACAGAGTTTCTGCTGCAGTAAGGGATTAATACCAACATTGCAATGCTCCCTCCAAATGAAGTGTTTTAGGTAATCTGGTTAATCTCTTGGCTTGTTTACAACCAACAGCTTGTATAATGCAATCCTGCTGCAAAGGCTTAAATGAACATAACCCCCCCCAAGAAGGAACCTTTGGTTTGATGGATGTGTCTGATTTTGTGGAGTGAGTGTATGAGAGGTCTTTATTCCTGAGATTACTTCACCCTCATGTGCTAATGCATTCACACATTATACTTTGTGCAGCACAATTTAAAGGACCACGCTAATGAAAATATAACACTGGTAAACTCTAGCTTCATTTCAAACAGGTGGACTGGGTTTACCCTCCACTACACCCCCTGCTCCGTAGTCCACAGTCCAACAGCTATCTAACTCGATAGCTACCTTATTTCCTGGCTAGTAAATGGTATCAGTGGCAACAGGATGTGATTGGCTGTCTGAGCCATGACATGCGGCGGAAGAGAAGATCTCATGCCAGGAGCGACGTACTGAAGGAAAGCTGAAAACGCATTTCTATTATTGCACATCTGTGTGATCGGGTCCTAAGGGAGTCAGGGAGAAACCCTCTGTTTTACAGTATATCAGCTTATATAAGAATAATATATTTACTAATTAGTACGTCTGCCTCATTGTTCCATGTAGAGCCTCAGCCTTTGTCCTCCCCTCTGACTGTATTTTTGCAGTAATCCTCCATCACCTCTGCTCTGCTGCTTCAGTCAAAGGTCTGCCGGTACAACAATGGATCCCCAGTGTTTTATGGGAATGCTTAGGGGTGAGGCCTGCTGTAAATTTCGACACGGGGGAACTTTGGCTGGCAGAAACCCTGTCTCTGACACCCAGTTTAATGGTCCACCGGGCGAATCAACCCCGCTGATCGATCTTAGTCCCTCTTTCTCGGCTCTTTCTCCATCCTTCTTTAACCTCTGTCACTCATAAGTCATACTGGGCTTTATGTCTTAAAGGCACAACGGAGAAATAACCAACTGACCTCCCCTCCAAGTGCTGCTGACATTTCTCTTTCTCTGAGACAGTATCACTCTTTGTCTCCCTCTGTCCTCTTCTTCACCTTGTGTTTTACCTCTGTATCTCCGCTCCCTCGCTTTATATTCAGTCATGAGCTCACTTCTAAAAACAGGGGGAACTTATCACTGAAATCGCCCAGTCTGGGGTTAGACTGAAAACTTGCATATTCTTGGCAGTCCCTTGCACATGGTTGCCAGTCCCCACTCTACACCCAGCCTCCATCTGTCTCTCTTTCCACCCTCGGTCTTTCCTCTCTTTCACAGATTGTTTCCTACCCCTCTTTATCACCCCATTTCTTTCTTCCTTCTGCCAGTGTCTTTGTCCCTCTCCCCCTCCATTCCAGTAAAGAGGAACATTCCAGCCAAAGCAGAGGCGACAGAGGCCTTGTGTTATAAAAGGCCACTTCAACAAGAGAGCGTATTGTTGGAGTTTCCAGTAGCACTTCTGCCTGCTGAAATACAGACGCCAATAAAAGCCAAGTGGGCAAAACAGGATTTTGATTGATGCATGATGAGGTTTCTGTGCAGAGGCTGGAGGGAAAATGATGAGGGTGTTTTGTTTTACGGTTGCCCTGTCTCATATTACCATATGGTTTACCGCATTCCTTATTTTGACCCAAAACATATGCTGTTAACTGTATAAAAGGTGGTTAGGCTGTGGGCGAGTGAGATGACGACAGATTTGCGGTAATTAAAAGCTGTTAAAGTCGCTAAAGATTTTTCCTAACCGAGGAAATTGGATATTTTAAGTGGAATAAAGTTAAATAAAACAGTAGATAGAAAGAAAATGTGTAATTGTGTTCAGCTATATGGAAATGAATGATAAATGGATGCATCTTACTGAACATCGCTTCAAAGTCTTGTTTTTACTGACCTCTTGTTTCAGTGATGTAGATCATCGCTGTATTTAACGTCCTCTTACTTCTGTTTCCGCTTCCATTACAATGGAGTTATTTTATGATTATCTGTCGCCTTCTGTTGACAATTTCAAATTAAACTCAGGTTGTAATCATCATTTTCTGCTGCGTATTATCCTTAATGCCAGACTGTGTTTTAATGGTACAAATGGAGACATTCACTTTCCAGGTCTGCTATAGTTTACAGAGCATTTCAAAACTGAGAAAAAAATATCTTAATTTATGTTGTGGATAGTGTTTGAGATTATTTTTTGGCCAGAGTGGTTACACTCTGATTCCACCCAAAGGTTATTTGTACAATATTATATAAAGATAGCAGAGTGGAAATAGAGGTTTGGTGGTGGTTGAGTTTTCTGGAGTTCATGGATTTTATAATGGGAAGTGTTTAGTCAGTTTCGTCGGCATGACCCGCTTTTATAGGCTGTGAGCGTTTTATCGCAGTCACACCAACATCTGAGTTTCAAACAAAACACACAGCCAGGTTAACGTAGGCGATCTATCCGAGGAGCTAAAGTAACATTTTTCATCAATTATCAAATTTATTTGATTAAATCCTGGAAAAGTAGTTCCTAAATTTCAAGGTTTTCCAGGATGTGTGGGAACCCTGAACTAAAGTCCCGCTTTAATGGGACCGAAGAGTTCTGAAAAAGTGAACTCTGAGAAATGCAACGAAAAACTAGCTCAGCATTACATTAGCTATATTAGGTCAACTGCATGGAGAGACACTGATACTGTGCGTGTGCGTGTGCGTGTGTGTGTGTGTGTGTGTGTGTGTATGTGGGTGAGATGCTGGATGTGTGTGGGTGCTGTTTGTTTTGGGATTAATGATTATCCATATAAATTACAGACATCTGTTCAGAGGTGTCATTGTTTAAGTATGCAGCCTCACGCCTCTCTGAGGAGTGTGTGTGTGTGTGTGTGTGTGTGTGTGTGTGTGTGTGTGTGTGTGTTTGTGTGTGGATCGCCATAATGACCTCATTTCCTGCTGAAATATATGCAGGCCCAGCGCCACCACATAAACCTGTAAATAAACCTTATAAACTACGGCACAAGGCCCGCTACCTTGAGACACACACAGACACACACAGACACACACACACACACAGTTGTTGTCCTTCCCGCTCTCTCGGTAAACGAGGCGATAAAGTCGGCAGTGGAGACAGGTTGATAGAAGTCGTCTTAGTCACAGCCGCTCTTAAAATTTAACAAGAAGTTAATAGAAGAGCCGACCCTGCTGCTCACTGACTCTATCCGTCTCCATTTTACTCTGTCCAGTAACTTATTCCTCCCTGACAATGATTCATATTGTTTACTTTTATTCTATCTTGAAGCGATTGTCAGGCTCTTTTTTACGGATTATCAGCGAATCAGTCGGATCTGGATGAATGTTTTTTTTTTTTTACTGCCAAAAGCGTTTTTAAGGAATATAATTACTGCCAGGACACAGAAGTCGAAGGGAGACGGTGGAAGCAGGACAATGGAAACTTTGTTTGAATAGTAACTGAGGTCTACTTTTTAGAGTTAGTAATTTAGTCATTTTATTACACTATTATTGATCCTGGTCCCATTCTAAACTCTTCATTTTAACAGATTTCCTCCAACCAGAGACGTTCAATAATTCAGTCCAGTAAACTACAAAAAGTCTGAAAAATCAATGTCACATGCTGGTAAATGCATTTTTTTTTTACATTTCTGAAGGGGCATCTTGGTGTTCTGTGAAAGCCTAGTGTGTAACATAGAGGAGGATCTATTGGCATTAATGGAATATAATATTAATACCTACAGATGCCTCCAAGTATGGATGTATTCAGACCTGGATACAGTGTTGGGGGGTCGGTGCTCAGTGCCGCAAGAAGCTAAAAACCTTTGTCCGGATTCCAGATCTTTCACATAGTGCACTGGAGACTTCTGGGGTTTCTTTTTCAATTTAACCTTATGGGAAAAAGTCTTTTTGGGTCAGTCTGCATTACGTAACGGACACCATCGCTGTAATTACACGATTCGGCCACTATGTCAAACTGGCTTCAAAGTCCGCCGCTCTTCCTGGGGGGGTCACCATGTTGAACCGCCCTTACCCTTTAACGATTTTCACAAGTTTCACAGCGAGGGAGTTCAACTACACCTCTGGATGCCAGACAGACAGCATATACAAACAGTCTGATTGGAATAAGAACGTGTGTCTGATACGTAAAAAAAAATTCCCACAATAAGATTCACCTCCTCCTTCTACCTCAGTAAATGTTCAACAATGTATGACTCTGCACATTTTGTTCCAGTGCCTGAATCGGACCATCGGCCGGTACCCTGATTCAGCACAACCATAAATCTTTTGTTATCTTTAACCCTTTTAGGTGGAAAAAACTGAACTTGCTAGGAGGATACAAGATGTCTCTCAGTGTCTGCCCACTGGTGGATCACTCTATCAGTTTCACACTGGACCAGGACTTACTTTCTGACTATATGTGATGTCACAAATCATGCTTGTAGGCCCCGCCCCTTAAAAATCAGATGTTCAATGAGCTCAGAGAAACTTCCACTTTCAGCAGATGAATGTGAAAACATCCTTCTAGTGTGAAACTCTGCACAGACATCATTCAAACATCACACTGTAGGAAGAGAAACATGTTTCTGACTGGAGGGGAACTTAAAATATATAGAATAAGTAGATAAAGTCTATATTTGTGCTTTAAATCAATTTCTGTATGAGACCAAGACCTCAGTCTAAGTGCTGTGAGTGTCTAAATATAACCCGTTTAATCAAGCTTCAGTTGCTATGAGCAGTTATTTAAGGAAAACAAATTAAATACATTGTCAGTGATCAGTTTGCACATATGTTCACTTTGTGACTTGGCAGTAATGTTAATTAACAACATTTTCTAATTATGTCGATAGAACGTGTTATCTGGGCAACGTTTGGCTTCTTTCAAAATCTGCTGTTACCAATTAGTCGAATATAAACATCTTTTCTAGGAGACAGCGTTGACTTTCCTTTATATCGCGTTACAGCGGGAGTCTTCAGCTGTGTTTGTCCAAAAGCCAAATATCTATCAAATGTAATCAAATCAAATAAATGTAGACCTAATTATGTTTAATATCTTCACTTTATTACAACATTAATGTTATTTTTCTGAGTCGATATCGCTGAGAAAGACGCTCTGGGTTGGTTGACTCAACAATCGACCATCTTTCTCTCCTCTGATTGGTTGTTTTCCTTCAGGCCCGGTGGATTCTTACGTTCGTCATACTGTAAGTACATATTTATATATATATGTGTGTGCCACCAGTTAAAGACCTCCGATACTAGGGTCCTAATCCCAGGTGAGGCTGATTATCAGGTGTTATTTCTCTCTGTTTCTAACCCTCTGCACTGCATTCTTCTCTAGAGTTGGAAATAAAGGTTGTGTGTCTCAGCCTGCAGAGGTTTAACTCAACCATATTAGATTATTTCTGGCTCCAGAGCAGCACTGCCACCACACACACTGAGGTAAAATCACTTTATGACTGCAATGTGTCTCAATCTGGATCCGCTCTGCCTGTTTACCTTTATGTATTTCTCCTTTCTGCAGACATTTTTTCCTCATCTATCCATCCGTCTACCTCCTCCTCCTCCTCTTTCTCACTCTCTGCCCTTTTCCTTTTATAACCCCTTTCTTTCCCATCTCATGCAGCATATTCATTAAATGTAATTTGTGTTGCGGCGGGCCTGATGTGCAGAGGGCCCAGCGAGAGGTGAGACTGCTGTTTAAACCACTTACATTCACCAGAAGGGTTCTCACTGCCTTTGCAGAAAGGAACCCCGACTGAGTGAGTCCAGAACCACTGCACTTATTTAAAAAAACAACCTGTTGTTGCTGCAAAAAGGAGAAAGGAAAGCTTATAATAATAATAATCTTAATCCTTTAAAATCAGCCTAGCTCTATGTTCTATATGTAGTTGAGTTCTCACTTTATCACAAATGTTTCCAACAAAGTTCAAACTCAGAGAAATCTGTCATTTTATTCAGGTAACGCTGCGTTTCACCGGTCGCCTGTCGATGGCGTCATATCACCTTTGTGCCTGCGTCAGCGTTGTGGTTGTCTGCCAGAAGCTGTCATACATTGACTGTTGATCCAGTCTGAAGCCACATTGTTACCATCCACTGTTTAGATCTTGGTGCTTTTTAACTCTAGATTTGAACCGGATGAAGGATTTTAGTCATCGGACGTCTGGATCTTAAGTTATCAGAGAAACAAGCTGAGCTAACGTTAGCAGCAGCTCGGCTCGCAGCCCCTCCGGGACGTCCTTTGTCTGTCCAACAGCGTGGGAGAAGCAGTGATTGTTAAGGTGGAACTGCTTTATTCAGTGTGTTTAAGGTGGAACTGCTTTATTCAGTGTGTTTAGTGGTTTTAATCAGCGGGTCTGTTTGTGTTGGAGAGGAGGAGACCTCTGTGGATCATTGGGCTCCCGGTAGAAACCTCCTGAACCATGAACACTGAAGGAATCCTAACCGGGAGAAGCTGACTGCAATGACGCCAATGGTGGTGAAGACAACAACTCCCATGATCCCACACTGCTTCACCATGTCATCAAACTTCCTCTTTTCTTATTGTTTTAATGTGAGAGGCCCCCTAGTGGCAGAAATGACAGATTTTACATTTAATATAATAGAAACGTTTTGGAAACGTTTCCAACAATATGAATCAAAAACAAAACCTGACCAACAAAACCAAACAGTTTTTTCTTCCCCATCTTCTCTCTGAGGAGAAAAAGTGTGCACAGTTTAGTGAAAGCATGTTTTCCCAGAAAGCTGCCACTTGGGGCTGCTGTTCAGATGCAAGGTGTAATTTAAAGAAAGATAAGATTATAACACTTTATATGGATGTGGAGGCTGGCTCAGCAGGTTGCAGAACAGCAGCAGCAGTAGTTTGAGTTGCATCACGCTGTTTCCTGGGTTGCATCATTTATTCATTCACTTCACTTTTGGTAAACAAGAAGTGGGGCTGTGAATGTTTAAGTAGTGTGTGTGTGTGTGTGTGTGTGTGTGTGTGTGTGTGTGTGTGTGTGTGTGTGTGTGTGTGTGTGTTTGTGGGAGTCTGGAGGGCCGGACACTACGATGTGTGTGATCACAGAGGAGAGTGATGCTGCCACAGAGTTGTCCCTGTGTGTTAAATATCTTACAACTGGTTTATTTATTCCATTAAAAGGGTTAAAGTTCATGCTGCTGCACCTCCATCATCCTGAACTCACTTAATTGCCCTCACTGCTTCCTGTTGGTGTCCTGGAGCACTCACAGAGCGCATAATTCCTCCGCATGAGAGTGACATTCAAAGTTATGACGGTAATTATTCTTCACTTTATGTTCCAGTAAGACTTTTAAAAACACCGGGGCCAGACACTGAGAAACTCAAATGTTAAATAACATATATAAATGTGACACGTGGGCGGGGTTCCCACACGTCCTGGAAACACCTGGAAATGGATTAAAATGACCAAATAACCTGGAAATAATCTTTGTTGTCCTTGAAACTGTAATTGTTTTCAGTCCTTCGCTCAGATCGCCTCAGTCAGTCGTTCCTAAGTATGTAGGATTGTAAAAAGAATGTAAAAAATACATAATTCAGACAGTATTGTATTAAAAGTTCCCTTAAATTACCAAACACGAAGAAGAATGGAAAAACGCACCCTTTTCATTGTGGCTCCATGTCAGTGACTCCAGCTGTCTGTCTGCTGTCTCCAGGGTTAATGATCAGATGTACATCGTTAATAAACGCACAGTCACGTTCAACGCGCAACTATCACTTTGACTTTGTACGTCTTTTAATAGGCTTATAGAGAAGATGAATTATCTGTAAATTAAACTAAATTGTACAATATGAGCTGTGGCAGTAATATATGTTAATGTTAATATAAAACCTGTGCTGTAGTCACTACGAGTGGACAGTATTGGAAGATTGTTTGGTGGAAAACCGATGACATACTGACTCCTTTAAGTTCTTAAACACACTTTCAGAGAAACCTTTCCTGGTTTCACTTGAACTGTGTTTTTCTTCTTTTATCTGCTTCAACTTTTCTTTAAATTGATGATTATGAAGCACTTTGCAACACGGGCTCTAAGTGCTCTACAAATAAAGATTATTATTATTATTAACTGGTACATTCAGGATATCTACCATTTGTCAGGGGAACTCTCTACGTGTTTCCAACCAGTTTCAGAATGAAAGTCCTCAGTCTCTGTGGAGCGAGGCATTTGGAGACCGGCTGGTGAGTCTACCTTCAGTATTAACATTTTTGCAATTTGGCTGGTACGTTAATTAACAACATTTCCTCATTATGTTAATAGAAAATGTAATTCAGTTGCCGGAACATTCCCCTCAAAACATATTTGCTGCTGCAGATTAGTTTCTGGGAGACATGGCCGGCATGTTGTGTGGAAATATCTTCACCTTTGTTGTTTCGTGGTGCTGATGGTCTGTTGCACCATAAAAAGCTGCGAGCTGAGATCTGATGACTACAAATCAGCTCAGAAAAATAACTGAAATGATAAAATATTAATGCACAATTAAATAAAAAAAGGCCACTGGAAGCAGTTTTTTACTCACAAACACACAATAACACACAGTGCATGAACAGAAAGTGTGAGATGTTCGCTGTCATTAATGAAGCACAGTGATGAAACCATCCAATCAGATTACATCAGACTGACACATCTGAGGCTGCTGTAGTAAGAATCAATTCATCATTTACATGATGTGTTCAATATCAGGCTCATTTCACAACTCTTGGCCTTTCCAGGAGAACCTCACATGCAATAACAGATCTGCCACAGCAACCAGGCTTCATTTACCCAGTGCCTGTACGCTATACGCTACGCCTCCATAGAGAGCCAGTAATTTGTACCTGTGAACCTTAAAGAGGCCGTTTATTGTAGATTTTTGATGGAAAATTATACAGTTAGCGTCACTCTTCCTAACCTGAGCGTGAAGCTCGGGGAGGATCTATCACAACACAGATAAATACTTTAAGCTTTCACATTTTCCAACCAGAAGTGAGACTGTTGACAGACATGGAAGTTACCAGGGTTCCCTCACAACTTCCACATTTAGAAACCAGTTTTCCAGACAATGAAACACCTGAAAACTGATTCAAATGAATAATTCTTGTATTTTAGCCCCTCAGTCAGACTGACTATGTACCCCTGGATGTGTCTTTTGTCTCACACTCCACTGTTGGTAGAATAAACTGTATGACAGTACAAAGCAGGTTTACTCGCAGCGATCTTCGTGTGTTAATGAGCTACAGAAGTCGGGCTAGCTCGTCCAGGGTTTCACAGCAAACACAATGCTGTCAGGACACAGGAAAAAAGATGAGGAGAAATGACTTCTTCTCTCAACTGTATCGTGTTCCAGCTGGATTTACTTTTGTCATGAGTCTGGAAAATACAATTACATCATGACTGAGCATTAATAAATAATACATAAACATATCTCAACAAACAGCAACCTGGAGAACTTCACATGTATCACTGACAGGTCACAGACAGGTGACACCCGTTGGTCGGACGAGGCTATTACATAATGTGACGGACACTGTTAGCTTAACTTCCACAACAGCAGTAACAGAACCACTTCAGCCTGAACATATTAACGGAGAACAATAACTGCTTAATACTTCCTCCAGTCCACCATGTTGGAAATATCTCATTGCGCTGGTGCATACAAATGTGTGGTTAAACTTACATCAAACAACAGCTGGATCACACAGCAGGAAATAAAGGATGGTGATTGTCGGAGGTAAATGAAGCTAAAACACTTAATAATCTGTACCAGTGACCAGTATATACGTCTCCTACACCTGGATACGCTGATAAAGAGCATCATAAAGTCTGGGTCTTTAATAAACTACGAGCAAAGTGATCAGATCTCCCAACATACAGATAATAATGATCAGACTCTTGTTGCTGTGGTTGATTAATACATTCCCACTGGTTCCCAACCTTTTTCCTTAAGGGACCCCGTTTTATTAATCATTGATTAAACCGACCACCCTGACAATATTTCATGTTGTATTAAAATCAATAACTAAATAAACTGAACAATGAACCCAAACAGTGAACACAATAACTGCAGGAAGTTTAAGTAAAATGGACAATTTGAATTAATTTTAACAGATTATTTCCTGGAAAAAAACAGTTTTATTCATATTTCTAGGAACTTCATTACAATTCTCTGTATGTGTATTTTTTAAATTTGTTTTACAGATTAAATCGGCTTTTTTTGGACAAATTTAGTGTTTTCTCCTCCCTGACGCTCGGCCGTTGTTCTATCAGCTTTTCTGTTGTTTAATTGTGTTTTTCTGATGCAGGACGATGCTGTTTACCAGACTGAAGGCTCTGAATGTAACTTCTGATCAGGTCTTTAAAGTTTAGATCTTAAATACACAAAAACAAATATTTCATTTACTTTTCTTCATAGAAATCACCAAAATACTGAGATATAGACCTACTGTGTACAACCTGTCCCAAGGTTGGGGGAACCCCTTGTTTATACGACTGTTTGTGAGCAAGAGTTGTCCTGTATTATAAAGAAAAACTCCTGGAAAAGAATAAATCATCCTGAATACTTAGAAGCAAAAATGATCTGAAGTTCTTTTTAAAAACGGACTCACAGTAAATCTTTAGTCAATATAATAATAATATTAGTTAATATTGGCACTTTTTATGAGCCGCCACCACTGGGACTGATTTACTACACGACACCGAGGAGATTCAGCGTTTAAACACAATGTGTGAAAAACTTGCAGAACAAGACTTCGATCCTTCTGTCTGGAAAATTAAACATTATTTTTCTTGCTCTGAATTTCTAAGATCCTCATAACTCATTTAACATCAAAGCGCACTGAAAATGACCCCAGATGGGATGTTCTCTGGAGCGCACATCAAAGATTAGTAATAATTAAAGCCTCTCTAAAGCAAACAGTGTTTTTCATTTTGCAGTGTGAAAGTAGGTTTCAGATCGGGCCGAAAACAACACGCTGCGCTGTAACTTGTTCAGTCTGTGTGCTGTGATACAGCTGCCAACTGGGTTCCCCACATCCATCTGCATGTGTTTGTATGCCAGAAGTTTTTACTAATAAACTAGTTCTTTATTTCTGCTGTAGAAGGGAAGTTGTGACTCATTGCCTGAGATGCATCGTCCTGTTTTTAGTTTCTTTCTTTGGTGTATTTTAAATTGCTCATAGATATATGTCTGAATCTCGAGACACGTTTTTAGTAAAAGATGTTCTCTAATGTTGGCGTAACAGTGATACAAATTCAATTATGACGCATAAGGTTATGATTGGGTATTGTACTGATTATTATTATTCTTTTATTATTATTATTATTATTACAATGCAGGGCCCATTATTTTAATTATCTTTATGATACCAATGCTAAAACTACACTTTTACTAAACACACTTTAACACACTGATCAGTATTTTGTGTTATTCAATTCATAAAGTTCAGGTATTGGAATCAATATCAGGAAGGAGAAAATGATATCGCTCTCTCTAGTGGACAGTAATAGTAAAACTACTACAACATGTAAGTTAGCAGTTTACAGCGTTTCATGCTGTTATAGTGATTGATTTGAATTCCCATCCTCCATACCACACATTCATATTCCCCTTTCTGTCAGTCAGTCTCCATCAAGACCTCCAGGAACAGCGCCGTCATGGTGTCCGTCACATGGCCTAAAAAGACTTCGCACACGATGCAGAAACGTTTGGCTTCATGCACCACTGAGCAGCTTGCCCAGCCTCAACTCAGCCAACTGCTAATGTAGCTGCTGTCAGCGTGCAACCAAACAGGGCTCAGATAGACTTGTTTCTAAAAGAAGTTAACTGTCACCGACATTTAGCTTGTGCAGCTAGTGTTAGCTGATTTAGTCCCAAGGTGCCAGGAGACAAACCTGTCAAAAAACACCTCAGTACTTTATTCCCTGATGTCAAGCTATCGGTATCGGATGCTGCATTCATTCCCAGCAGAGTCAGCTGATGGGTCCTGCTTGACCGGGGCGAGACACAGTGGCTACCGTAAGTACCTCCGTAGCTGTCTGTTTTTACAGGAAATACGTTAACATGACGAAGCAAAAAGCTCTCTGATTTCTTCTAGGCTCTCCATCGCTAAGCTAACGCTCCACTGAGAATAGAAGGCATTCTATTCTGTTCTATTCTATTCACTGACAGATCAAACCAGCATCTTGGCTCGGTCACACGAGTGAAACACAAGCTTTAACCAGCCGGTCGTGACCTTAAAATGAGACCACGCTTCTTTGAAGTCACATAAACCATAAGGTGGCGATTCGTCCAATGAGGTCGTGATTCTGAGGACGCTGGGCTGTGTTGTACAGTCTCATCACTACACGATGTGCTCTGCCTCAGCAGACACCTGTTAGCCTGCGTGTGTTCGCTTCAGCGTGTGAATGTGCAGCCCTGGTTGAGCTGGGAGAGTCAGCCACCCAGCAGCATCCAAACACATCATTAGTGGAGTTCACGGCCTTTTGTCTTCAAACGGGGGGGTTGATGCATCTGTAGAGAAGCCAGGGCTCGTCTTGACTCGAGCTTCTGCAATAAACAGTTCAATTCAGTCAAAGTTCATCTGTTTGTTTCCCCACAGAGAACCGTCTCATATTTTAGACTAAGATATTCGACACTTAGATGACAAAAACCTTAAATGTATTTTTCTTTCTGGTTTATTTTGACAAAACTTTTCAAAGCTAGAAAAAAAAATCTCACAGTGGTTTCAACATTACAGCCCTCCGAGCATTCCCATCATGTACAACTTGGAAAACTGGTGTTGTTAAAGTCCATTTAAAGTAATACTCAACCCAAACACACGTCCCCTGTGGACCTGAAATGTGCTGTATAAAGTTTGGAGTTCAGTCAGATATTAGGAGCATTTCCTGTCACTGCTGACCGTTTTCTGCAGTAATCACAGTTAGATGAGGTGGTGAAGCAGTGTGGGATCATGGGAGTTGTTGTCTGTACCACCATTGGCGTCATTGCAGTCAGCTTCTCTCGGTTAGGATTCTTTCAGTGTTCATGGTTCAGGAGCTACTGCTGCTAACGTTAGCTCAGCTTGTTTCTCTGATAACTTAAGATCCAGACGTCCGATGACTAAAATCCTTCATCCGGTTCAAATCTAGAGTTAAAAAGCACCAAGATCTAAACAGTGGATGGTAACAATGTGGCTTCACACTGGATGAACAGTCAATGTATGACAGCTTCTGGCAGACAACCACAACGCTGACGCAGACACAAAGGGGATATGCTTTCCAACATTGGACATTGAACATTTGGGATAATGTAAGAACACAATTACATAGAGAACATAGAGCTAGAGCTTATAGACATTTAATGAGGAAATGTTACCTGTATCTTTTAATAGTACCTGGAATCGGTTGATCCGAATCAGAAACAAGTACAGAATCTTTACTTTTTAGCTCATAAGTCATCCAGAACACTACACCCCATCTGTCTTCAACCTCCTTGAATTCTCCAGTGTCGTTCCCCTCGAGTCCATCCACTGACTGCCCGTGGCTGCTCGCATCGAACTCTGCTGCTGATGTACGAGGCTGCTAATGGAGCAGCACCTCCGGGCCTCCAGGCATTAGTCCGGCCCCATGTCACGTCGTGCTCTGCATTCAAACACCACTGACCATTTAACTCACCCTTCCCAAGAACAACCTGGTTACCATCAGGCTGTAGCCACACTCTGTACAGTATGATAAAGATCCCATACAGCTGTGGACTGTCACTACCTGATCCTTCAACTAAATGCAGCACTAACATCTAGTTTAATCATTGTCAGCACCGACAGCAGAAACATCTGCACATTAATTCATCTTCTCCTGCTGTTTGTGCTTCTCGACATCAGCCTGATAACTGACACATCTGGATAGTTACTGTTAGCAACCAGCAGTTAGAAACAGACTTAAAGTTACCTGTTTTAACCAGAGAGATCATCAACAAACACAGAGCTCATCACTCAGTAAAGTCTTTATTCAGTCCGATCCATCTGTAAAGGTGATCGCTAGGTTCACCATGAAATAGCTCTGTCACGCCCCATGGTGTCTCGTACAGACGTATGAGGAACCTTCAGCATCTGTATGAGACGCACTTAATAATATGGTGAATGACTTTGAGCCAGGAGACCAGAGTCCGTGTCCTGTGTGAAACCAAAAAGTAAACTGTTAGTTAAGTTTCAAGTTACACAATTTAGACGTATCTTTTTTAACCCAAAGCAGGATCTTTAACTACGCAAGATTCTGACAAACTTTAGTAGTGTAGTGTGACACTCTAACATCATACAGTTGACCGTGTTAGGACCAGAACATATTACAGTTCAGATACTGGGTAGTTTACACTGTCTGTGTACTGGACACGGCTTGGCTCTTATCCAACCAGTTCTTTTGGGTTCTGGTTTGGTTAATCTTGTTTTGGAGCGTTCTCCCACACATCCACTCTCCATTGTTGATTGGTTTGTGTCATTTATTTGTGTCATCTGTTAAATGACTCACTGATGAAGCACTCTTTGTAAATTTAATGTGGTTAATAATCAGTTAGTTCTTCTGTTGTATTAAAAACACCCTCCTCTCTTGAGTTATGGTGCGTCACCTCTACCCTCTGAATCATAGTCCTCGCTCCCACATTTGGCTCCTCTATGTGATCTAATATGCTCTTGTCTTAAAATCTGTTTGCTTCTATTTGTCCAAGTTTTCTTCTGTGCACGTTCTGTTTTAAATCATTGGCCCTCTGCACTTTTGGAAGCTTGTAATAGTGCTGTTTTAGTGATGATGTTGCAGTCAGTGCACGTCACTGTGGATAAGAACTGGATGTGTTCACTGTGCTAGCTGTGGACAGCTAAATGCTGCACACAGATGGAGCTCTTCAACTGAAGCTCTTCTGCTTTCTAGGAAAAATAAAAGATTTTTAAAGTCGATGCCTTTTCTCTAACAGAGTCAAGAGGAGGGACACATGGAAAAGGACGCAAATGAAGCAAAACTGAGCGCATTCAGACACTTTAGTAACCACTATAAAACTGGTTAAGAGGTAAATGAAAGGCTAAAATTAAACAGGGTGGGGGTAAAAAAAAAAAAAAAGCTGTGCTTACTTTAACACACACACACACACACACACAATTTTACACCTGATGACCTTTGTGTCCACAAAATGGTATAATGACCTAATAAACCTAATATATTCACAGTCAAAGAAACAGTTGGGTTTTTTTGATGTTTGCTAATGCATCCAATTTTTGGAGACCAAAAAGTACTACACAGGTGATCACTGATTGTTTCCTACCAACAGTCAACATTGGTTTCTTTTAAAGATTGCTTACATATAAATTCCCTTGCCCCAGGCAACCAGCAGCATCTCAGACCAAAACAATGGGACTGAAATAAAATAAAACTCACCAAAACCGTTTTTGTTAGTCTTTCCAACAATTACCAACGCTGGTTTAAATCCTTAATTCACCGACGTAGATGTGAAAATGTTAGTGAAGCTAATGTTATTCCTTGGGAATAAATCAGAATACGTCCAATAATTATGGAAAGGATCCCTACAGAGATAGACCCAAGACTGTAGCCATTCCCTTTGTCCTAATTATTGTAATTATTCTAACAATGATTAACCTTAAAGTAATATTACAAACCATAATCTTTCCCAAAACCTGACCAATAGTGTTGTCACATCATAAAACAGACGTCATTATCAGATCAGAAAACTCTTCTAGTTTCAGTCCAATTACATACAATATCTTTTGTCGTTTAATTCGGAGGACTTGTTGGTTTCAGACCTACTATGAAGCAACTCACCACCTCGCCATTACCACCAGGACCTCCATGATTCAACTTTGAGTTTCCATTAACCACCTGCTGACTTTACTCCACCGCCAGCGTCCAGACTCCAGGGGGAATTTTTCCTGTCCTGTCCTTATATGAGGTGCACGATTAATGAAAAAGCTTCACACTGATGGACTCCAGTCGCCAAAGTCGTTTTCTGTTGCCAACCCCAATAAATATGGTTAGACACCTCCAATGAATCCCCACTAACTAATGCGCCTATACACCTATACATATGTCATGAGTGAGAACTACGCTGTTCAAATGTACACACAGATCTTTACTTTCCCAAAAAGGTACATGAGTCTTCTTTGAAGACAAGACAAGGGTTGTCTATTGATCTCTAATAAATCATACATTTGCCTCAGGCTGCATGTTTGCCAGACCCTCCTGATATCAGGTGAAATCACGAAACAGGCAGATCACAGACAGATTCATCAACAAACCGCGAGCGTGTGCGGGAATCAATTTCAAATAAATCATACATCAAACAGCGTGAAAATGGTTTGAGAGAACAGGGATTTTTTTTATTTTTGGGATGGGAGCGTTGGTACGAATGAGAATTGAGGGGAACGAGAGAAAGAGCACCAAAGGGAGAGATTTACGTTTACAAGGGACCTTTATAGAAAGGTGTGATTGTTACACATGAGGGAGAGGAAGAGAGTGGGGGGAAGAAAGACGAGGAAACATCGAGTGTATCAGCTCGTCGGCTGAATGCAGATTTCAAAGCAGTGCCTCGCTCGACGCACATAGTCAATTTCCCTCCTTGTCTCCTTGAATTGCCTTTAACAAGGCCAGTGGATGGACAAATAAGACAGAATGCTGCACCTCAGAAAATTACAGCAAACAGCAACAAATCAAATATTCATTTCACACCTCCACTCTAATTTCAGGCACATTACAATCAATAGACAGGTACTCTGCCAACTCCCCCGCCTCCCGCCTCTTGCTCTTACGCAGACAAATAGAAAAATATGCAAATAACACCCAAAAAGATAATGAGAGCGCAATTATAAAAATCTAGATTATGGTGCAATTGTGAATTTGTCTGCAGCCGAGATCGTGATGGCGGAAATAATTCATAAAAGCGAAATTATACACGAGGTGGGACACGAAGACACAGAAGCCAATTCCATCTAAGCCAAACATTGCTTTGTTTAGCCCCTTTTGTAATGGGAGAGAGGAGGAGGCGAGATAGAGATAGGCCAGGAGAGGGAGCGGAGACAGGAGAGGGCAGGTGTAAAATACTACCATTCTTTATACTGTGTGTGGTGGAAAGGATAGCTGAGGTAAGGGCGAGACAATTTGATGGATGGACGAAATCGAGGAGCGAATGGATGTGTGCGGGGAGGGAGGGGAGGAGAGGTGAAGTTAGGTGATAGGAGGAGAAGGAGAAGGAGGAGGAGGAGGGAGAACGAGAGGTGAGATTAGCAAAGACAGCGGAGATGAGATATGAGGGAGGGAGGCGAGGTCAGACGAGAGGAAAGGGAAGAAATCAAGCATCGGTGGAGAGAAACTGAGTACATATCCTAAAGTACGGTACGTTGAGATACTTGTATTTTCATTTGATGCTACTTTACACCTCTAATAACTACATTATTGTAACAGCTTCTTTTCAGGTCAAGATTTGACCTAAAAAACAAATTATAGTCTTTTAAAATGAAATTATTACAGATTAAAGCGGATGTACTAAAACATCAGTGTCAATGTTGGGACCAACTGTGGACCTATCGGTTTGAAGCCTACAGTTGACCGTTAAGGTCGTCGACCATGACAGTCAGTCGCAGCCAGCAAAAACAATGGCGGCTCGCCTGCTCACACAGGATCTGGTATTCCAGATAAACAATAAAGTGTTTGTGAACAGATCTGTGGAGAGAAATAATCAACAACAGAATCTGGACCCATATCTGATCAGCAACCATAAACTCATCAGGAAACTGTTTACTGAGCTCATAAATCAAGAGAGAAGTCGTCTCGTTCTCCATAATACTGCATTGTATCTCTAATTACAGCCAGTGGAGCTCCCCCTGCTGGTCATTACATGGAAAGTAGGGTTAAGACTCCGTTGGGTTCACTTTACAGTCCTGGAAGCTGTTTATATAGTATATATTATATAAATATCTGTTATATATCCTGTCAATGCTTCCCTGAAATGTCTTGGGGTTGTGGGGAGTAACACAATAAAGATTAAATTTACAGAGGAGAAACAACCCAATGAAAGTTTGTTTCAACCCAAACAAGGATTTTTATTACCAGTTAACATGAATACATTCTTAAAATACAAAAAGAGGTGCAAACTGAAAACTAGCTTTCCTTTTAAAAACTGATTCTGGGTAACTACAGATTTAACTACTTAGCCCAAACTTAATAAAGAACAATCACACTGCCTCAATCAGAGAGGACCACTTTCATTTAACACAGTGTGGACACTGCTGGAAGACCCACTGGCTCCAATCCCAGTTTATATTGGCTCGGCCCTGATTAGTAACTGGAGACAGCTGCACACAGCTACCTGCTGAAGAGGGGGAGGGCAGTACCTGGAGGCCACAGGAGCAGAGGAGAGAGAGAGAGACACAGACAGACAGACAGACAGACAGACAGAGAGAGAGAGCACAACAACACAACAGCCCCTTCAGATGTCTATGAGCTGTTAGCAAAAAGGTAGTAAAGTTAATTATTATTATATACTACAAACTCTGTATGATTGCTGTCATTGGTGTATGTCCAACAATGAACAAATACATACAGAAAGTCACCACCACAGACTCTTTATGTAGTTGCCAGTGACCACACAGCACCGTGCTCTGCCACAGATTGGCTCGTAATCGTTGCCTTTGTTGGCTTGGGTTGGTTAGACTGGCTAGCATTGGAGGATCAGGGTCAGACAAGTCACGACATCACCATCCTGGGAGGATTAAAACAGGACGCTGCTGAGATTAGCAGGGTCCAGTTTCAGGGCTGTTAAATAGAGTGATATTGGATCAATGCACAGACACCTTCTCACCAATACTCAATCCTATATTTTAGTTTTAGGTAGATTCAGCTCATAATTCACAGACACACAACACACATTGTTTTCACACTGTCAACTGATAACGATTATTATAAAACTATTGCTCATTAAATAAAAGATCTGGAAAAAACCAACAGAAGAATGAGGAAGAGAAGAAGAGGGTAACAGTTCTAACATCATACTCTGTGTTTGCTGCAGATGATGGCGGAGGCTGGAGCGCGAGACGAGCGGATGACAGATGAATTGTGAAATGAAGGAACGCTGGGAGGACAGACAGATGCAGCGACGACAAAAAGATGAATGGGCATCACACGATGTGATGGATTAATGGATACAGGGAGGTGAGGGAGGACAGGTAGACAAGGACGCTGGAGAAGATAAGATGGAGGAAAGTGCTGTAGGCCAACTCTCCCTTTTCTCACCCCCAACCACCCACCCACACTCAGCAGCACACAAACCCTCACACTCGCTCTTACGAAACAAAAGGAGGCCGTAGAATTGTTGACCTTTTAACTTGATTTCCACAGTAATACAAATGCTTGGCGAGCCATTGAGAGAAAGAGCGCCTTTTCAAAGGAGCAGCTTGAGACATCGGTGGGATGTCTGTGTTCGATATGTGCCTGCGTGGCTGACCTTTCCCTAATGGGCCGGGCTACTAATGCAGCGACAGCGCGTTCGAATGCCGTGGTGCTGCTAGAAGTTCAGCATCGCTAAAAGGAAAGCTGAGAGCACCGGCTGGAATGAATCAGCTTTCTTTTGTTTATTCTTCCCTTATTTCTTGTTAATTTTATGAATGTTTTGCTGTTTTGTTGCGTGATGGTGTCATTCAATAACAGAAAGTCATTCTCTGTCCTTCCTCTGTTCTTTATTTTTGCTTCTTTCTCTCTTTGTGTGAATATTTTAGACCCCTGAAGATCAAAAGCAGCGCCTGCAGACACAATCAGCCCCGCCTGGCACCAGAACATATCAAACAAAATGCTCACTCACCTGCAGACTGCTCTCACTTCGCCTCATGTCTCCACCCTGAAACCTGACTTCATGTCTGACTCTGACCTTCTTCCAGCTTCAATCCTTACCTTGACCCGTAATCCGGTTTTTACAGTCAGTTAAATGTGAAGGATTTTCCTTATCTCTCGCTACCTTCCACAGGACATATAATCCTCCTTCTCAGGGCCGGACCATGATCCTTTGGGGTCCCTGGGTGAATATGGAGCCCACCCCCATGTGAAAATCTCATACAGTTGCAACCCCAGTGTGTACGCTAGCTCCCTTCCTCCAAGCAAATTTTTTAAAAATGCAGCAGAGAGAATCAGAGAGCTTTTATAGTCACTAGAAGCACATTCACGCTGTTTATAAAGGTTTCTCTGTGCCAGCTCTGGTGTAACGTTAACTAAACTGGCTAACGCTCCAGTGTCTGTGGCTAAGGGCTACGTAGTCTGCAGAGTGAACATTGGTTTTATAGCAGCGGGAGTTAGTTGATGAAACCTGCCACCTCACATGCCTCCTGATCAACCAATAGCAAAATTCAATCACAATAGCCGGTTTCAACCAGTAGAGGGCAGTCGCTTTGCATTTTTATATCATTTTTATTTCTATACCTACTCCAGATTTGTACCTAAATGAATCAACAACACTATAAACACCCACATACAGAGTTATTCTTTAAATACAATGACTACTTTAACTACCACCACTAAATGCTCGTACAGAGCTAATCTTAACAACAGCCTTTTTCTTGATGCATCACTGATACAATTTTAAAATTTTAAATCCTTAAAGTGAAGCATCAGAGAGAGCAGACGAGTCCACACACACACATTTACACACTGATTTCTCCATCTTTTCCACCTTTGCTCCCGCCGGTACGACACGTCTACGAGGTCTGGGGTCTTTGTCACAAACGTGTTAACGCGCTGACTCCTGAATTCACTTGAACCCGCAGCAGATGAGCAGGTGTGGTAATTAAAATGGTCAGAGAAGCTGGCGAGCAACATGATTCATGTGAAGTGTGAAAAACATCCACACATCAGTGCACCTGTCAAGGATCTATGGAGGCCCTGAGGGGTACGTGAGAAAAAAAACAACAACTGGTGATTCATTTTCAAAGTCTCATCTAAATTGTTTTCTCTCCTGAGTTTATCTACCGTGCGCCGTGGGGGACAAAAAATGAGAGAAAAAAGTATTATCACGTAAGAACAGGTGGAAACCAGGATAATCTCTCTAAGTACTTAAATTTTTCTTTTTCATATGTGGACGTGTGAAAACAAGAAGAATGTACAAGGTAAATATATATTGTGTGTTATATAACATTTATAGTAAGACAAAGTATTATTAAATTTATAAAACTTATCACTACTCATTTGCCCTCTCAGGGCTTCCGTATATATCAGGCACCACTTCAGGAATATTGCATCTGAATTCAGCTCCAGTTTGTGTACCTTCAAACATCTCTAGTGCATTTATATCTTGTGGCATTTCAGTTATATTTTATAAACAAATTGTATCGAAATCTTCGTCATCTTTTGGTAATAAAAATCATTTAATTCTGGAAGCAGCGATGACCTGCTGCTGTTTAGGTGATTCAGCCTTTGCTGTTCGGCCTCTAACAGCTGCTGGAAACCATCAGTAGAAAAATAACTTTACTCATTTAACTCTTAACATTTACTTAATGCCCTTTAACATGAAATAGAATTTGGGATTTAATTTAAAATCATTCTAATCTAATATCTAGAAATCCAGTTTTTAGTAAACTTTTAACTCAGCTCCTTAGATTATAGAATCATATTTTATTTTCTTCTGGCGGTGCAAAACATTTGTTTTTATTTCAGTTATATGTTACAATTTCAGTATATTAGAGATACTAATAATCAGCTGTGTGGGTTCGTCAGATGTCCAGAGTCATCCGTTCTCATCCTGTTGACCTTTTGGCTCCTTTGTTGCTGGCCGACATTGACGTGTTCAGTCTCCTGTATCATCTGCATTACAGATGTCACTGTCCGACCAGCGTGTGAATCCCAGCGCTGCCTTTATGTTGCTCTAATTAGGACTTTTCACAGTTTGACCCTTGAGCAAAACTGCCCGATTACCCATGGGTCGACTTGTCCCCGAGCTTTGGGCTATTTGAAAGAGGTCGTGTCTCAGCAAACTGCGCTGCATCGACGCTTCCTTTAACTCCTGGGAGGTCCACTGTGTACACTCACATCTACTTTGTCTTTGAATGCAGTTTGTTCTTCTCTGGCTCACTCAGAGGTCCACTTCAGTAATCATGACCCCATCGAGGCCATTTATACAGGTTAGAAAACAATTCATTTTAATCAGTGAGAAGTGGCTCTTAAGCTGTAAATGTATTTCTCTTGTTTAAAGTTTAACATGCTTTCTGCTTAAATTAAATTTCTCACTTTGGATAATGACAAATGTGCTTTCATACTGCCTGAAGATAACTGCGTTATTCATTGTGGACCGTCTGTTGTTTACAGAGTCACATGGTGTCTCTCTCCCTCTGCCTGTGTTGTATCGCAGCCTCTCTGTGGTTTGTTTCCATAGCCGGTCTGCTCCGACTGAAACTGCTGTTGTTATCATCTACGTCGGTGAATTAAGGATTTATTTCCACCAAACCAGAGTTGGTGATTGTTGGAAAGACTCACGAAGAGTTGTTTTGTCTCTGTCCACTTTGAAGTGTGTTTTATAATTATCTTCTTTGTAAAATGACTGCTTTTATCAGTGGAGTCTGGTCGGCTGTAGCGCCCATTGTTTTGGTCAGAGATGCTGATGCTGTTGTGCATTTTGTATATATAACCTTAAAATGTTTAAAATTAAAGTAAATAAAATAACTAGATGAGAAGTTTGATACAACTCATGCCTGTGCAGTAAATACAGCAGCCGGTTAGCTTAGCTTAGCAAAAAGACTGGAAATGGGGGGAAACAGCTAGCCTGGCTCTGAAAAAAGTGTCATTCTGCTGGTTGCCTGGCAACTGTTCTGGGGTAAATAAATAACCCCCAGAAGACAACAACTTGTTTTTACACTTTGGGTTTTGTAGTGCTCAAACAAACGAGATATAATGTGTTAATTTGTGAGCTGTAGAGGTGCTGTAACCTTTCAGCTGTTTCCAGCATCTGTGTTAAACTGAGCTCAGTAATGAGAGTATCTATCGAACTATATATCGAAAAGCACACTTCACAACATTTGGAGCTATTCCTTTATGACAAGCAGATGAAACCTGAGTGCTCTTCCGTCTTTATATCAGCCCCGGGACGGGTGTCATGGCAGCCTCCTCGGCTGGCACTAAAAACAAACCCTGCATAAACGATCCGCCTTGAAAAGGAGCGGCTAGAGAAGTGTTAACTAATCCATGTCCTCTATCGACCGGAGCAACCCGCATCAACAGTGGGTCTCTGTTTGTCCTCGCACACAAGTCTGAGTCACCACTCGGTTCCCCCTCGCTCCTCCTGTCTGTTTGAGTTAAGAGGAGGTCAGACAGCACCAGATTAAATGTGTCACATTTATATAGATCCATCACTCCGTCCTTTGTCCCGGTGGAATGTGAAATAGAGGTGTTGTTTTTTGGGGAAAATGGACAGGGAGGGTGGCTCTTCTTCTCACACAGAAATGTGGATCTCTTGTAGACTGTGTTTGGATTGTACAGCGCTGGTTTTGAACGTGCTTTATAAATGAAGTGGGATTGGATTGGACATAAGGAGTCCGTGATACTGCCCAGAGTAAAGCAAAGCAAGTGTTCCAAGCCATGAGTATTGTCTCTTCTAAGTGGAAAATCAATAAAGGCAACATCCACTTGTGCTATTTATACCATGCTGTCGGACTGACTGATAATTACACACACTTTAAAGGGAATCTGCTGGCTAAGGTGAGTTTTGAAGCATATTTCCAAGTCCAAGAGCTCAAACGAGTAAGTTACATTTGAGAATTGTCACAGGGGATCTCCTGAAACCTTCAACATGGTGCTTGTCCACCTCGAGCTACATCCGCAGTACTGTCACATTACGCATAAGTGTTGGTGTATTTGCACATGTTACCTGAGGGACAGACATGCTTTTGGACTCTCCCTGTTTCAGCCGTCGTCCGTCGGTGAGTGATATTTTGGGTCCAGACTAGATAAAAAAACAACCAGTAACAAAGTAACTGACATTGTCGTTCTACCGAACGCTCGGTATCCCAAAATGCTTGGGACCGCACACACATCGGAGAGACTGCATCGCCAGAAAGACGACACGTTCTCTGCATTATTTACGTTGTGCATTGGTGCACAGTTATATGAGACCCTATGTTTCTAACCTGTACCTACCTATCTATATGGCCTTCCTCTGGTTTGGACCAACTGTGAACCTATCGTGACGTCACCCATTTGTCCCATTTTTGCATCAAGGTAGCCCCGCCCTAAAGCATACCCTGCTTTATGGTCTGTTTTACTCTAAATGGGACCATCAGTTACTAAATGAACATCATGCTGTATGGAAGAAGACTGAAACTAGAGACTGAGACCAGAAACTCATCAGGAAACTGTTTACTGAGGGAACAAATCAACTGAGAAGTCGACTCATTTCTCCATGAGACTGAATGGTATCTGTGTGTTATTACAACCAGTGGAGCTCCCCCTGCTGGTCACTGGCTGGTTCTATAGGCTTGTATATTCTCCTTGAGATAAGGTAGGACTGTAGCAGTGTGTTTGACATGTGGGTTATGCCTTTTGATGTGTCTCTCGCTCTCTCTCTCTCTCTCTTGCAACTTTATCGCTAGCTGCCACTAAACCCTACACACTGGATCATTTCTCTTTGTCAGGATTATTTGTGTTTGTTGTTGTAAAACTAATTTCAGCAAGAGGCCAAATTGCACCAGTTTTATTTGCAGTTTTAATTCCTATCAGCGCCGATTAAAATACATTTCTAGCTGAAAGAAAGACAGATAACACACTATATGTGTATATAGATATATATCCTGTGTTAAGATTGCATGGACAAATGTTCTTAAGTCATAAACTCAGGAGAGAATACTGTTTTAGATCAGACTTAGAAAAATAATCTCCAGTCAGTTGCCTCTCAGGATTTCCATAGTTTTGAAAGGATATGTTAAATGATGTTTTTATTTTGTGCACTCGGGGGAATATGAGTCAGACTCGTGGGTTTGAAACGGGTCTGAGGTTCGGCCGGTCTCTCTCTCTCCTGCACATGGAAGAACATACGAAGGTGGGTTTGATATGGCAGCCTCTAAACTCTAAGAGGCACGAGGCCCTTATATTACGGAGACAATTTCCCAGCTGTCTGTTTGCTGTATTGGCCGCTGTTGGACTGCCTGTCAGCTGTTCATTTAGACCGCACCGGCCATTGCTGGATCGGGGGGGGCTGGATTTTTTTTTCCAATACCGACTCTCAATTCTCTCTTCCCCTGCGATCTAAAGTGGGAGATCCCTCGGTGCTGAATGAGATCAGACAGTTGTGTGTGTGTGTGTGTGTGTGTGTTGGATGTCTGATTTGGAGGCTTCTTCTCTGTTTGATTGGGTTTCTGCCACTGTGTGTTGGAGCGTCTGCCTGTGACTGTCTGTCACTGTGTGTGTGGACCTGTGATATTGTTGGGCTGGGCGGGGTGAGGATCTGCTTTATGAAGTTTTCTTTTCACCTGTCTACAGCTCACAACGTCTACACCAGCATCGCTGATGATTTAAGATACAAAAGTACATTTTAATGCACAGCACAGACGAGCAAAGGACCTGAAGGTGAATCTAAACCTTTCAAAACACAAACTAACTAACGATGTGTTCAGGTGTTCCTCGTAATGAATTAGATCTATCAGCAGGAAGTCTGAATGAAGTGGTAACAGGGACAACTCATGAAACTTGACATTTTATGACAAATTAAGGGCAGATGTCCCTTTAATTCCATTACTTTTATCAGAAGGTTTGTTTCTGCTCCTGCTGCACGTCGAAGTGTCCTTGATAAAGACACTGAACATTGCTCCCGATGCTGTGCGTCAGTGTATGAATGTGGTGACATCAGTTTGAAAACATAGTTTTTTATGTTATATTTCAATAGATCCTCCTAAACGTTACACGATGGACTTAGTTAGATCAGACTTAGAAAATGGATCACCACCTCAGGGCTTCCGTACAAAACAACCCAGCAGCAGTTTGATTGATATTCCCGAAGTTGCACCAAAAAAAGAACAAAAAATACATGATTTAGGACATTTTCTGCAGCTGAATCCTTCAGTTATTCTACATACACCAACCCCTTGGTGACACATTATTATTTCACATTCACAGATGCACAGAAAATGTCATTCTAAAGATGCATCCTAAGAGGGGTTTGCTCTGTGAGGAGGAATTTCTACTTCAGACACTAAAGGTTTGAGAAGTACTGTACACACACATCTGTCAGGAAATGTATTTTTTACAGCGTCTCAAAAGACCTTTTGTGGCAGAATGCAAAGAAAGAGCCACGTGTAGGTTGATAACAGAAGGAGAGAGTGACGCGGAGTCTATTTTAGGAAGCTGTCAGACGTGCCAAGTGGCGGAGGAATCAAGTACGAGGCATGATCGAAACAGCAATCAGGCTGCGAGTGACAAGTGTTTGATGGAGTCACGCTGCCACGAACATATACAAAGCAAACAGCAGGAGCAGGCCGGCGCTCTCTGTTCAAATATTGGCTTTCTTTCTCCACATGTGCACATTCAGAAACGTGTAAAACCTCTGTGTATACGTGGATAAGATATAACATACAGAGCCGCCGTGGGTTCAAACACACAATCGTACGACTGTTCTAATATACAAGAACAGCTTAAGTTTCTGCTCTTTTCACAAATATTTTAACCTCTAACTCATGATTTTGATCAAACCAGCGTTGGTGACTGTGAAAAGACTAACAGAGACGGATGTGCTAACCCGACATCCAGTGCTAAGTGCTTTTAACCTTTAAATTATGATCAGGTGAGCTGAAGCGTCTTGGTTTCCTCGGAGGCCTGCAGGTCAGCTGAGGCGGTTATTAACACATTCAGATGCAAAAGTGATACCGCAAACGTGATCCGGTAACACTCAGGAGACTGAGAGAGAGAGAGAGAGAGAGAGAAAGAGAGACGTGAGGTTTGTTTCAGGGCCAGACAGACGCACACAGTAGCTGAGGAACCGACATGATCAAAATAGCAATCAGTGATACTGAAGGTCCACACACACACACACACACACACACAGACCAACAAACAAACAAACACAATGCAAATGGAAAGAGCCACACACACACACACACACACACACACACACATCTCAAACTGTTCTCCAGCTGTGGACCACAGAGGCATTTACTCCCCCCTCCCCTCAGCCTATATCCTCCCATTGTGTTGGAGTAACAGTGTCGTTCTTCTCATTCTTCTTCGCAGTGGATTCCCCACGGGCCGGCCAATAGGAGCCAATAGGAGCCAATAGGGAGGCAATAGGAGCCAATAGGGAGGCAATAGGAGCCAATAGGAGCCAATAGGAGCCAATAGGAGCCAATAGGGAGCCAATAGGGAGGCAATAGGGAGGCAGAATGAGGAGGATGAAGGGATGAAGAATCCCTGGGGAGGGAATCCTGTGACGAGGTCCAAATATCAATCAGACGGTGGGCGACCGACCGCGTTCCACTGATAGTCAGCAACATAACAGCTCTGTGAGCTCAAGCTGTAATCCAAATACAGCTCATCTACATCCATCACCAGCTAGCTAGTCATAGCTAAAAAGCTAATGTTTAAGGAGTTTGCTAACGTTTGGCTAATATAAGATAACTCCATCTTCATCTCCGTCTGTTTACTGACCGGTCATTGTGATAATGGAGCGCCCTCTGCTGGATTACAGGCATAAATATTAAATTATTATAGACAGTAATTTGTGAACATGAAACAGGTCATTACACTTTGATAATTAACGATGTTCCAACTCATTTTGGAATAAAAAGTGACGACCATATTTAATGAATCTGTTATTTTAAGGTAGAAAAGTTACATAATGATGTTTTAAGACATGTTTTCTTCTTCTATGGTTCCAGTTTGTCCACTCATGCTGCATCATCTGTGGCGGGGCTGGATACTGAAGTCAGGCGGGTTTGTTTACAACTGTGTGTGTGTGTGTGTGTGCGCTACTACAGTGTGCTACCTCAGTTCTTTAGGTGCGTGAGGCCATCATTTCATCATGTGCTCAAACAGCCCCACACACCTCCCGACCGCAGCACAGTCCGACCTGATAAACCACATCAGGCAACACAAACCCGGCGCCACGGTGCTGAAATCACAGCCAATAACGCTCATCTGTAGTCGTCTGTAGTCGTCTGTAGTCAGGCTCCACGTGCTTTTAGCCATAGCTACAATACTGCTGGAGATTCGGGGCTACCAATAATAAACCTGTTAACAGAATGAGGCTTTAGACGAGCAGAGGATCGACTTCGATTCACTGTAAAGACTGTAATTAGAGCGGCAACGAGGAGATAAACTCACCTTTAATTAAACATACAGTATGTAGGGTCATGTTTTGTTCAAGCATGTTATCACTCATTGTCACTGCATTTAGATAAATCCACATACACACGCTGGATTACAGAAGGACAGGATGTAAAAACAGAAGAGGGCTTAATCTTTAATGACACTGCCTGATTAAATAAAAAGCTTAAATTAAAACAATTAAATTAAAAACTCTTAAAAAATTCCAGCGTCCAACCAGAGCTCCTCCCTACAACTAAATTTCCCTGTGAACCATCAATAAACAGGAGATAATAAATATATGAATATAGATGAAGGACGTGGATGAGCGGGTAAACAGTGACTATCAGTGATCAACACTGATCACCTTCATCAGGGGCCCGTTTCAGAAAGCAGGTTCAACAAACTCTGAGTTAAAACCTTAACTCTAGGTTGACCAGCTCTGAGCTGTCAAACTGAGTTTTCGGTTTCAGAACAGGTGATAACACTTACTTTGACTGTACTGACCAATTTTGAAGCAGATCCGATGAATTCCCTAGGAGGAGTTTGTTCAAATACGGCGCAAAAAGTTTGGCGAAAATGAAAATGAAAATCAAAATGGCCGACTTCCTATGGGGTTTGGGGTACGGGTCCAAGAGGCTTTTTTGTACGTCTCAGCATGTTACACGTGCCTACCGAGTTTCATACATATCGGTGAAATGTGGCACCGGGCTGGTTTTTTTGTATCCTGTAGGGGGCGCTACAAACACAAAAAACACGATTTTTGGTATGTGAGCTACAGGCACCACTCTACACGTACCCTGTGAATTTCATATTCATAACTATTACAGTCTCCGCACAGTGATGTACCCTGCCACCAGAGCGCCACCAAGTGGCGGATTGTTGACACATTTATTAGTGAGCCTCAGGGAGCTATGGGCAAGCATCGTACCAAGTTTCATCTTAATCACACGAGCAGTTGCAGAGATATAAACTTTGTCATTTTAAAGAGCGCCACCTTGTGGCGATGCCTTAGGAAGACATGTGGAACTATGGACCCAAGTTTGGTGTCAATCGGAGATACCAATGTGGAGAAATAGTCCACTTCCTTTTTTGATGAAAAATTTACAGGAAGTGATAATTTTATAACGTATTTCTTTTTTGAAATATCAAAATTCTTTAGACGACATTTTTATGAGGACGGTCCCCAGGTGCTACGTGAAGAATTTTGTGCGAATTGGACAAAGCGTGAAGGAGGAACGCCAAAAAGTAGTTTATGGACATTTTGCGCTCTAGCAAAAAAAAACTGTAGGCGAAAGTGGGCGGGGCTTACGTGGGGAGATTCAGCTCCATTCACCGAAGGCATGGATACAAGGTTTTTGAATGTGCAACAAACTATGCAGAAGTTATTAGCCTAAACGCATTTTTTATGATAGTAGCGCCACCTAGTGGCCAAACCGAAAGCGGCACATAGAATATAAAATGTTTCGCCCGGCCTGACCACTTTGCCAAATAAAATTGACTTTTCGTATATGTTCAGGGGGACAAAAACGCAGTCAAAGGCGCTAAAAATAATAGGGAAATCGAGCAAATACAATAGGGACCTCCAGCGGTCGCTGGCTCGGTCCCTAAAAAGATTTGATAGTGTGGACAGTGTTTGCTTTCACTGGTATTTTTGAACTGTGGCTAGACATTAGCATTTTAGAAAATATGTGTTGTTTGTTTATTAGCAGAGTTTTCTTCATTAATACAAATAAAACACATTTCTTAATAGTCATAAACTGTTGTCATATTTCACAGCTCGAGATTTTTGTATCTTCTGATAATAAAAGCTGCTGACCCGACTTACAGTTTTTTCCAGTTGTAACACATTAAAATAACATGCATAGCACAATTATTTAAACTGACACACAGAGAGCAAAACCTCTTCTCAAGTCTCCAAAACTCTGAACACAGTTTCTGCTTTACACACATTTTGCAATTTTTAAATGCACTGATGGTTCTCTGCATAAGACACAACAATCTGACATAAAGTCACATGTTCACATTTCAAAACACTGCCATTCAAAATGACACTACATGAGCTAATTGGCCAATATATGATCCACCTGGTCAAACACCTCAATGGTTCATTGTTACCTTCAATCAGGAAGGAAGCACTAGAAAAGACCACAGGTGAGAACATTTTTTTTTTACAACAACAATGGAAGACGTTGCAGAGAGAGGAAGAGGAAGAGGGAGGGTGAGAATGAGAGGGGGAGGAAGAGTGAGAGGTAGGGGTAGAGCTGGTAGAGTAACTTTAGTTGATCATGTGATCAACCATGGGCTGACAATGCGAGAGGCTGGACAGAGAGTGCTGTCACCTCTGTCATCTGGACATTTAGACTGGAGTACAGGTATGTGGTACACCCTGTGTCACAGGGCATCAGTTGGGTGACACCTGTTTACTTCATGAATGGCTGATGTCATACAGTGACTGTACAGTTTACTGTGGGGGAAATATAGCTGCCATTGGAAACTTGGTTTTGGAAAATAATGAAATCAGATTACGAGAAATTCAAAGCTACATCATCCAAGACAACACCATATTCAACAACATTCAACGAGTCAGTCCGTCCACATCAGCTCGCATTCTCAAGCGAAACCAAATCAGAATGAAACAACTTTTGAGAGAAATTCTCAAAGAAACAAAGAGGTCAGATGAGCATATGTGGATGTAAGTACAATATTGACTGCAGTACACTACACACAGCATTGATTCCCAGTGTACTTGAGGCTGGGTTCAACCTAGCAAAGACCAGAAAGAAACGTCATTGGCCACAGAGCCATTACAGATGTTCCTGGCCAGCGTGGCGAGAACATCACAATGTGCGCTGCCATCTCCAATACGCATGGTGTCCTCCACCGTCATGTCAACCTTGGACCATACAACACAATGACTCCACAACGTTCTCATACCACCAGAGCATATGAACGATGCAGACCATCAAAGCAACCGGTACGTTGTAGTACGGGACAATGTGAGCTTTCATCGTACAACCCCAGTCCAAAACTGGTTTGCTGACCACCCACCATTTCTCGTGCAATACCTCCCACCATACTCACCATTTCTGAACCCCATAGAAGAGTTCTTTTCGGCATGGCGGTGGAAGGCATACGACCGGCAGCCCTTTGTGTGCATGCCTCTTGTGCAGGCTATGGAAGAGGCATGTGATGAAATTGATGTGGGTGTGATTGAGGGATGGATAAGGCACTCAAGGCGCTTCTTCCCTCGATATCTGGCAACGGAAGATATAGCCTGTGATGTGGACGAAGCGCTGTGGCCAGACCCAGCTGTGCGGCAAGATGCTGCCTAATTATTATTCTTGCCTCTTTTTTTTTCTATATATTTTTTCTGAAATTTTCTTTTTCAGTTTACTGTATTTTGTGAGCATATTTTTGTTCACTCCAATGTAAATATATCTGCTGTGCATATGTTGCACTGACTTGTTTGGTGAAAAATAAAAATATAAATGTTTCAACAGCGTGTGTGTGTGTGTGTGTGTGTGCAAATATTCCTGTGCATGTGAACAATCTGAAGAATGTTCTACAATTTCAAACTATTTTAGTATTATGGCAAAGCAGACTAAAGATGAGAGTGCTTTTCATTATGGCCAACAGTGTGTAGTTGGTTAGACAAACATCTGGTAATCTGAATGAAGTGTGTGTCATTTGGTGCAACAGTTTGATTCTGATAATGCTATATGTAGTTTTGGTTGCAGGGCTTCATTTTGCAGGATATATGAGGTCTTCTGCAGTTTGGGTCTGTGGTTTTGTGAATTGTGTATTTTGATAAAACCAGCCTAGTTTGAAAAATTGTGTTTTAGCAATTGGAAAAAACTGTAAGATATTAGCACGCACACATACTAACACACTCTCACACAGACACACACACACACACACACACACACACACACACACACACACTCGTATGCAGATGTGTTCACTCTGTGTCTGTTTCTGTGTTCAGGAAGAATTCAGTAACTGCAAACACGGTGAGCCAAGGTCACTGCTGATGTAGCTCCTCTCTCTCTTACTGTGTGTGTGTGTGTGTGTGTGTGTGTATGACGCACATACTGTATATACGGGCGGGTGTTTGCCTCAGAATTAACATCATGATGTTGCATTCAAATTTGTTTATTTTCAAAGTGTGTGGACACGAGTATGCATGTAAGTGTTTGTGTGTGTGTGTGTGTGTGTGTGTGTGTGTGTGTGTGTGTGTGTGTGTGTGTGTGTGTGTGTGTGTGTTTGTGTGTGTGTGTGTGTGTGTGTGTGTGTGTGTGTGTGTGTGTGTGTGTGTGTGTGTGTGTGTGTGTGTGTGTGTGTGTGTGTGTGTGTGTGTGTGTGTGTGTGTGTGTGTGTGTATCCACTGTGTACTGTGATGGGTTTGTCTTCAGCGTAGCTGTGATGGTTATGGAGTTCATTCAGCTAGTTTAAATCCTCCCAGTCAGCGGCAAAGAAAGTAATATTCCACAGATGATCACGCCTATTGCTGCGTGTGTGTGTGTTTGTTTGTGTGTGTGTGTGTGTGTGTGTGTAGCTGTGCGTCTGTGTGTTCATCAGCATCTAAATGTTATTTCTGTTACTTTTGTTATTATTGTTTTGTTATGTTCTGTTATGAAAGAAATAACGCTACTGCTATTATCACTTCAAGTGGAAATGTGGGTGTTTTCATTTCACTAATAACCAACTGTGTTCGGTGTGTGTGTGTGTGTGTGTGTGTGTGTGTGTGTGTGTGTATCCTGTGTATGAAACTGTGTCACATGACAGTTAAAGGTCACATCCAATCAGGGTGCTTACAGGATGTGTTTATTAGGTGTTACACACTGTAAAGAACGACCTATAGGGAACACATACCGAACGGTTATCCATCACAAAGCTTCTGGTTACTATAAACAGTGTCCTAAACCTGCATTCTGTGTAATGGCCAGCAGGGGTGCAAAAAGAGTTCAGACAGTATTGAGTCTTATGGGGAAGTTGATTTATTCCCTCAGTAAACAGTTTCCTGATGAGTTTCTGGTCTCAGTCTCTAGTTTCAGTCTTCTTCCATACAGCATGATGTTCATTTAGTAACTGATGGTCCCATTGAGAGTAAAACAGACCATAACGCAGGGTATGCTTTAGGGCGGGGCTAAATTGTGACACAGCCTTTCAGAGCGTGTTGTCCGGAATACAGGACATTGTGTAGAAGCCTCGAGTTCAGCATTATGGCCACAGCCAGGTCAGTTTATTAGAGCCAGAGTTGAGCTGTGCTTAGTAAGATGAGTCAAGAAACATCACGCTGATGAATCAATGTTATGAATGTAAAGAGAACCCGGCGTCTCCAGGACCACATTCAGGTTCAATCCTGGCTTGTGTGTGTGTGTGTGTGTGTGTGTGTGTAATAAACATATCTGTTACCAGGAGCAGAAGTAGGTGACAGTGGAAGTAACAGTGAGTGGATGTGAGAGTCTGAAGGTTGAATTAAATATGTTTGTGTGAACGTGGTTGTAAGTGTCACTCACAGTCACACTGATTCACGAGTGCTGACTTACTCTGAGTCACTCTGGATAAAAGCATCAGCTAAAAGTCTCAGATGTTAATGCAAGGTGTGTGTGAGTGTGGTGTGAGAGAGAGAGAGAGAGAGAGAGAGAGAGAGAGAGGTGAGAGTGTGTGTGTGTGTGTGTGTGTGTGTGACAGAAAGAGAGTGTGGATTCTGCATTTTGCTGTTTCCCATCCGTTTTTATTACTCTGCATCTCAGAGTAATAATTCATAAAAAGGGGTTTGCGAGTGTGTTTTTGCTGGCTAACGTCTTTCTGTGTGTGGTATGTGGGTCAGTGAGTGTGCAGCTATAAAGCATCTTTCTGGTTGTGTAACAGCTCAGGTTCCTTGGTTGAGGTGGTTTGAAGAGTAACACATCAATGTAAGAGAACAAAAAATAAAGTATCCAGATAGCAGATACTTCACCTGAGGGTTCTGATGTTCCAGATCCCAATGTTCTGGTTCCATGTATTTCCTGAGATTAGTTGTAATGGTTATAGAAGTTCACTCTCCACTAGATGTCGCACTGGAGCACCAGACTCCATTAACAAAACCAGTAATTTTACCTCACAGATTATCATAAAAACACACCTCAAACTGGACAGAAACCAACCTAAACTCACTGCAACCGTCTCTGTTTCCTTTGGAACAAATGAATCTGTAATTCAGCGAGTTAGATAATAAAATACCTGCAAAACGTGCTGCTATGGCTACGGTAATGTTAGCTGACCCTCGGGGACGAACTAACTGGTTAAAGTTCCTGTTAGCAGCAAAGCTTCAGTCAGCAGATTCATAACTGTAGAACTGGACCATCGTCCGGTTCGTGGTACACTGAGATCCATAGAGGGTCCGAGTCGTACCGGTGAACACCTCTATAACACAGAATATCTTAAAGCAACAGTCGACAGTGTCAGTGGTTCCGGTTGCTGCCTGTCCTGTAAACTGCTCGTTGTTGTGTCTGCTGAGCTCTCTGTGGCTTTAGTTTGGACTCTGTATTTCTGCCTTCATGTACTGTTAGCGCTGGTACATTTTTCTCTGAGATTAAATGTGTGCACGTGTCTTAAGACAGAGTGTGTGTGTGTGTGTGTGAGTGCGGAGGAGGAAGAGGGAGGTCACAACCCATTACTCACGGCTAGCTGTGTTTACTCTCATCTAATAGGAAAAACAACATCGATGGCTTCCACCACATTATAAATCGATAGATTACACAAACACGTTATAAATCATGTTGCCGTTGCTTTGTCGGAGCAATGGACTCCTCCACATCGATTTCTGCATAGATTTAATAACCGGCCCCCAACAGGCGTAGAGGATCACTCGGCTGCTATCTAAATTAGGCTCTCCAGGATGTAATCACACCTCAGCCCGTTAAATGGGCCGCCGCAGCTCACAGACTTTAACCGTGGGACTCTCGGGGGCCTCGGTTGGAGTCTGGGGGCCTGTGGTTTAAACACAGCAGAGCGAGGAAAAACTGAGGTTTGAGAAGCTAATCTTAAACTGCAAGAAGATAAAATGGTTTCACCTTCTGGAAGCAACATTTTCTTTATGTAATGTGTCCAAAGACGTTCAGTCACTGACTAATTTCTGCTTTCTTAAAAAACGTCCTCCAGTCGACAATCGTCCTCCAGCGCCTACATCTGTATTTTTTGCTTATTGTGACGTTGTTTCTTGGAATATCTTTAAATAATTCATATCCTTAAAATCTGTACAACCTCAACTAAAATGTTACATAAATCAATGAAGTGTAATATTTGGAAAATTTATTAAAATTAAGTCATAAATAAAACAAAAATGTAAAAAAAAAAAAAGATTGGTTTTTTCATCAGATTTTATAAAATCAAAAGGTAACTTTGGCATTGGGGATTAAATGTCCTGTCTCCGGTCCTGTGTAGAGTTACAGATATTGGTCTGCTGTTATTTTGGGTGTTCCAGTAGAGTTCGACCCTTTGTGCCTCCTGCTCGCTCTGACACACAGTCATATTAAAAATATCAAACACAAGAGGTTATTCAATCTATTGACTTTTGCCGCCAGGAAGAACATTTTGCTCTTTTGGATCAAGGAACAAAAAAGTCACAGCACAATCTCATAATGGACTGTTTTCCCAACGAATAATATGCTTCACTCCTCGGTGGACTTTCTGTAAAGTTCGGGACCCTTTCTGAGAACATATCGGACCCACGCTGTGATCTTCCTCACTGTGACTGCTAATCCGGCCCAAACCTGTCTGTAATCTATTATTCAATTATTGCCACACAACTTCCTGTAACCTGGTTTGTTTCCATACTTAGTTGTGGATTTAATGCACATTATTCTGAATTACTGCATTATTATAAAACAATGAACACTCTAGCTGCTTTAGTTTTTACTTCAGATTGATTTTAACCGGATGATGCAAAAAAAATTGCTGCCCATCAGCAAGAGATCTGTTTTTAGAGGGTTAAAGATATTTCTGTAGTTGTGAATGACCATGAAACAAATGTATGAGCTGGTTATAAGACTTAATGAAGGGCTGATTAAGCAGTGTCTGGTTATGATCATAGTTGGACTAAAATAAAGATCTGAACTGATGGAGATCAGTGGAACCTTCAGGAAGCTTCAGCGGGAATTATAGTTTCGGCCTTCAAGTGGAAAAGAAATGCAGCCGCCAAATAAAAGAGAAATAAATAAATAAATACATCTACAGAAGATACAAATAAATCTTTAAGCATTCTCACAATGAAAGCAACAAACTGGAGTGAGCATCAGCGACACATTACCGAGATGAAAAGCTCCTCGAGATAAAAAGGCGCATTGATGTCTGATGCTGAAGGGGCTCTTATTTATTTTGGATGCTGCTTCTGTTGGTTATTAGTCTCAGACTGCACTTCACTGTGATGTTGGTCCAGTAGAGACAGCGCGAGGACAACCAAAAGTTCTGTTCAAAATCAATCACTCAGATTGTCACTAATCAACATTAAGTTTGGGTCAACATGTGCAATAAAGGGTTAATGTACACAGTACACATGGGTCTTTATATGACTGATCTAGAGTCAGTGGTTTGTTCATTCACAGAAACACAGCTGTTCTTAAATTCAGGTGATTAAACACGAATGAGAATGTACCTGTGAACATTATGTTTCATGTCTGACTACAGATCCTCCTCATGTTCTTTAATCTTTTATAGTTGTACAACGCGAACCCGTCACACTGTCACCCCCGAAAGAGAAACGTCAAATAAACAATATCATTAACTGCCATAAAATACAGAGCGAACTGCTCCAGCAGGAAGTGTGAAACCGGAGTGATGGAGTCACAGAGCCAACCTGCGAGTCACAACCAGCCAAAAAGCTCTGAACACACAGTGCTGTGTAAATGAGCAGTTGGGGTCAAAGGCCTTGCTCAAGGGCCCCAGATTCCTCCTGCCGGTCCGGGGTTTGAACTGACGACCTCTCGGTCACAAGCTCGTTTCTCCACCACTGCCCGGTTCAGTAGCTAATGGAGGCTAATGTTAGCAAACTTTAGATAATATAAAGCTCACTGTCGGTTCAGTTCTGGCTTCATCACTCTGCTGCTGTCTGACCGCCACAGTGAATCACAATATTAAACAGTTATAGTGAAGACCCGGTAGTGCTGCTTGTTCTCCACATCGTACCGACAGCTCTGGTTACAGTACAGTGTAGCATTTACCGCTATCACACCAAAGCATGTAACAGACCAGCGGATCTACTGGGATATCAGTGCCAGTGTCACGTTTGCTTCACCGAGACGTGAAAAAGGACAAAGGACTAAAAGACAATGTTAACTTATTTTAAGTAACGCGAGAAAGTTATGTATGTATGTCACATAACTTACGATCTTTAGACCTCAGTGAGCTTTAATTTGAAAGCGTAACCAGACGTTGTATATTTATAACTCGACCGTGAAAGGAGCACGCGTTGAGGACGTGACACTGCTGCAGTGGACCGCCGTGTGTTGTGTTTACAGCTTGTTTCCACTGTCCCAGTGACCAAAAACATCAGTTAATGCAGGTGTTTGTTGGTTTTAAAGCTCTAGTGTGTAACAGTGAGGAGGATCTACTGTCAGAAATATAACATAATATTCATGGGTATGTTTTTATTAGTGTTTAATCTCCTGAAATCTTAGAATGATGTTTTTATCTACAGAGGGAGCGGGTCCCCTTCTGGCGGAGTCCGCCATGTTTTTCATAAGGACTTTCTGTAGTTTCTCCTCCACACTCCTCCAACCGCCTGTTCTCATCCCTCAAGTTGTCAAATACAGACACGAGAAGTGTTCAGTTATTTGCTGTCTGACACTACACCACCAGATGCCACTAAATCCCACACACTGATCCTTTAAAACATGAATATAAAAACTCCCACATTGGTCAATTATCTTATTTCTGCTCTGTCTGTATTCATTTTCGGCCTGAAAACATCCGATTGTGTTAGCATGAAACCTCATGGGTGAGATGGAAAATCAGTTGTACAATCAACCAATCAACAGAGTTTTGTATTCCTGTGTAGATTGAAGATGTGTGGGTTTGTTCATCAGCATAAAAATGGGAACATTTATTCATCATTATTTGATCCTCTTATTTGGATACTGGATGTATTTCCACTCGGCTGGCAGCGCGGAGCCGATCAAATCGTCTTTAAAGATGCTTTTAAAAAATCTAATGTGTGTGTGTGTTTAAGTGTGTGTAAGCCACTTAACACGAGCAGCGCACGCCGAATAAATTCACAACCGTCTAATTACCGGCAGAACACAGATGTTTAGTATTGTCCATCAGCTGTCAGGCGCGAGGCGTCATTATGAGGCACCATTACAGCTGCCACAGCAACAGAAAACCCTCTTCACTGATCATCCAAAGCAGCTCTAAAGACCACATTCTCCGTCTCCTACAGAAAGCTGCAAATAACGCTCAGAGAGGGAAAAAAATAATAACAGAAAAAGGAAATTGTGACACTTCAAACAGCATATGTTGGGATAATTAGCCAACCCAAACAATTTGCATTTTAGACACCTCGCCAATTATTTTTATTTCAGCGTTCCAGAGCAGTGGAGACGGAGGGATGGAAGGAGAGGGTGAAAGAGAACGAGAGAGACAGCTCGAGCCAGATGAAAAGATGGAGAGAAAGGAAGCAGTGGAAAGGTGTAGAGAGGGAAACATTTATTCCCTTCAATGCAAACTCTGGTTTGTCTGGGGGAGCGAGGTGTTAATAAACCAGACAGTTAATTGGAGATGGATGCAAGTGGGTGGAAAACTCGCTCCAGGGCAATAAACACTTACCGCCAGAGTTGTTCTCACTCGGTGCAACGGAGCACCGACACTGCTGGACTCTGCCGTGTCGGCCAAAACCCGAGTCTCATTTATCAAAACAATCCATACCAGCATCTCTAAAGAGTCTCTTCTTCCTGTCCAGCTGTGGAAATCTGCATCAAACAGAGGACTTTGGGAGATTTTATCTGCCTGTGCACGTCAGGAATTTTAGCCCTAATTTATGTTTAGCATGTGTTAGCATTAGCATTACATTGGAGTCACAGAGCTGAGCAGCTTTCACATACAGTTGTGATGAACGAGGAATCTAGCTACCGAGACCAAATCGTTTTTTGTACCAGGCTGTAAACATGTTTATTTTGGGCATTTTAATATGGGGCCTTATGATTGATACCTTACTTAGCTTACTTCACCCCATTTTGTCAACTAAGCAATATTAAAAGAAAGCCGAATTAGCCATCAGCACTTCCTGTTTGCAGTGTGTATCCATGCACGTACAGACAACTGTCACTGGATCACTTTGATACCAAAGAAAACTTAAAAACATGATCATTCTCAGGGGAGTTCTGCAGCTATAAGGAACATATCTTTTTCTTTGATTTCTCAGACGTTTATTCACGATGGAAATCAGAGATATTGATATCTGATCAGGAAGTCTGAGGCACACTGAATCTAAAGGTGGACATTTTAATACGGGGCCTTACTGCTGGAGCCAGCCTCTAGTGGCCGTTAGAGGAACTGCAGTTGTTAGTTCAGTGTGCAGACACTGTCGTTGCTGCTTGAGATAAACACGTTTCTCTCTCACATTGACTTAATATCTTGTTGGATCTGAGCCAGAAGATTCTTCTGAGGACGCTGCCATTTAATTCCTTATCATGTCAGAGCGATAGGTTGATTTCCAGAAACAACATACAACCAAATACATAAACCAGGTTTACGAGTCCACGAAGAACTCTGAAACACTGTACCACAGGGATATTCAGGACTGTAGGTATGAAAGCTGTGACCCTTCATGTCTCCACTCAAAGATCTGTTTGAGGTTGCAATAATAAAGCACGGACCGCCTTGAAGTCTTTATTCATCTTATTGGATTCTGTTTCTCTGAGAAGGAATATATTCCTGCCAGCCTGAACATAGTTCTGAATGAGGCAAAGATCAACATGACATCTTAATTTCCCCAGTGTGTTTCCCTTCAGTCTCTCACTCGCTCTTTGAGTATCACTGACTCTCTCTCTCTCTCTCTCTCTCTCTCTCTCTCTCACACACACACACACACACACATATATATATTCAATTGTCTCTGCCCGTCACACTTTCCCTCCCGTGTGTGTTAGAGCTCACACTGTATTGAATATAAACCCACAGGCCAGGTGTTAATAATACATTGTTTTTCTAAATGTCAGAGTAAAGCTCCCTGTTGATGGAACGTATGACAACTCCAATATGGCTCACGTCCAAATATAGTCTTACATTGCTGTTGTTGTTGTTGTTGTCCTGTCATTAGTTCATCCATCCATCCGTCCAAGTATGAGGACACCCATATGTTACTGTGGAGTCTGCACCTATCTTTTATTGACAAATGTATTCATAAAGTCCAGATGGACTAAAAAAAAACACAGGGATGTGATCTAAAAAGTTTTTTTTTTCCAATATTGTACCAATTATCTGTTTAACAACGTATGCAAAAACAACAACAACCAAACATCAATTCATTTATATTTTTATATTAAAATCCAATCATTGTGTCTTCCTGTGAACCTTAATGTGACGCGTGCTTACGTCAGCATGAACTAACTGATTTCAACCAATAATATCCTGATACTCACCCGTCAATCAGTCTTCAACTGTTAGTGACACAGAGCTCACTGATTACTGTACGAACACAACTTTATTATCACTGTACAGACGCACAACTTTATTATCACTGTACAGACACACAACTTTATTAACACTGTACAAACACAACTTTATTATCACTGTACAGACACACAACTTTATTAACACTACAAACACACAACTTTATTATCACTGTACAGACGCACAACTTTATTATCACTGTACAAACGCACAACTTTATTATCACTGTACAAACGCACAACTTTATTAACACTGTACAGACACACAACTTTATTATCACTGTACAGACACACAACTTTATTATCACTGTACAGACGCACAACTTTATTATCACTGTACAGACACACAACTTTATTAACACTGTACAGATGCACAACTTTATTATCACTGTACAGACACACAACTTTATTAACACTGTACAAACACAACTTTATTATCACTGTACAGACACACAACTTTATTAACACTACAAACACACAACTTTATTATCACTGTACAGACGCACAACTTTATTATCACTGTACAAACGCACAACTTTATTATCACTGTACAAACGCACAACTTTATTAACACTGTACAGACACACAACTTTATTATCACTGTACAAACACACAACTTTATTAACACTGTACAGACACACAACTTTATTATCACTGTACAGACGCACAACTTTATTATCACTGTACAAACGCACAACTTTATTAACACTGTACAGACACACAACTTTATTATCACTGTACAGACACACAACTTTATTATCACTGTACAAACACAACTTTATTAACACTGTACAAACACAACTTTATTAACACTGTACAAACACACAACTTTATTAACACTGTACAGATGCACAACTTTATTATCACTATCACTCAGATTCCCAGTGATTCTTTTTTTTGGGGGGGGGGTTTACATTACATGGCAAAGGGCCACAGGCTGGATTCGAACCCAGGCCACTGCGGTACTGGGACGCCTCTAGCTGGACACACATAAACATACTGAAGCAAACAGTCCTGTGCTTTCCGTTTCAGGGGGACTTTAAATGTGAGTGGAAGTAAGATATGTGTATTTATTTTATTTCTGATAAATCAATCATGGGCCCTGAGGCTGTGTGCATTTTCCCAGCCTACCTGATATCAGGTAAATGGGAAGTTTCTGGTGAGCGTGATGTGGAATAGAAAGCAGAACTTTGAAGCAGAGTATGAATGCATATGAGGGTTCAGGTCTGCAACATGAAGCCAGCCAGTGAGGAAGGTGAGGTGTTCGATCACTATAACGTCTCCTAGTAATGTGCAGGTCGCAGTTCTCGGACACTGCGGTAAACTCGCGGATCGGCCGGCCAGGTGATAAAAATGAACTCTGATTAACAGTGAATGGATTGTGGGTAGGTGAAGCGTGTCTCCATTAATAGAGACGCTGCACACATTTATGCATCTTCATTGATTATTTAAATCTCCCGAGACGCCAACAGGACCGGTCAGGATCTAATGTAAATTAATGTTCTGTGTTCTTCTGCAAAAGGTCACAGTCCAGGTTCATACGGGGAAATAGTTTGCAGTAAAACAGCCGTTTGCTGATAAATCCTGAACTTTATCAGAGTTCCCTCCGTCCTGTCCTGTTTATAACAGACAGAATGTGTCCTGATGATGGTGCTTAAAGGCCACATTTACACAGGAAACTGAAAAAAGGCTGTGTGGATCATCATGAATCATTTAAGCTTTGGTTATTTTCTAGTGTACTAACAGCGCCATGACATATGAGCATTAACTGAGACTGTATATGATCTTTAGACCTCTAAAACTGTATTATTTAAAAGCAATAAAGAGCAGCCTAAAGAGTGGAACACACTCCTTCAGTAGAAACATGTTAATGGTTTAAAGTCTCTTCAGTCTGTTTGATGCTGCTGGTTGCTCAGGCTGAAGAGTCTCTACACATAAAAGCTCCTCTTACTGTCTCAGCCTCTCTCACACTTGTTGTCTCTTTAATTATTCCTGAGTGTTTTCTTTCATTTCAGCCGGAGCAGCTCACAAATCTCTGCCTTTATCTTTCTGTCAGATCACTCTGTAAGCAGTTCACTGTCTTGCTCAAAGGCTCCTGAACAACGTTTCCTGCCTCTGTGGATGTGAAACCCGCCACCCTCTGGTCCCCCGGCTCGCAGCTGGAGCATTCCCAGTTGATGGCGGTCTGGAGCCAGCAGCCCATCTGATTTTTATTCAGCCTCTTTACTGCCAGGCCAACTCGTTCCCCCGCGAGCCCGTATGGTGATTTCTCATTTTCATGTATTTTAATTGCAGAATGTGACATTTGAAGCTTCTCGCAGGCTGGGTTTGTATATTTCACCATCACCAGTCTCATTTTAACCACTGGCACTCTTATATTTAACACCTGGCAAAGTATCATTCAACTTCTGTCCTTACAACATGAAACAGTGCTCATATGTGGTCATTAACTGAGCCACTCATCCTCCAACAACTGTTGCACTGGGTGACATACATTCAGCCCCACATACGCACTGTCCTGCTGCCCCAAATACTTACTATATGTGTATCAGTCCACGCCTGAATATAGTACCCAACAAATGCCCTCCTGTTTGAGTAACGTGACCAGAATTTCAAAAATGATTGCTCGGTCAGATCAGAAAACAGGTCACAAAGTTTTTGCAGTGAGAGGCCTCTTTTTCCAGTTGTTTTCTATATGCGTCTCCACTTCTGTTTCTGCTGTGCAAAAATGTAAATATCCTCGAATCGGCATCGTTTGGAGCCAGAGTCTGTGCAGTAGGGTTGGCCCTGTGGTATCCAGTATATATATATATATATATATATATATATATATTGCGGTATAGCAATTAATGTTAGAACCTAATATTACTCTTTGCCAGTTTCTTTATGTATTCCTTGAGGTAAATTCAGAATCAATCAGCAGCATTGGGCCTCATCCGAGAAGTCATATATGAATAATGGTTCTCTTGTTTTTGTTCGTATCCATTATTTATCCTTAAAAAATGTATATTTAAACCAGTGCAATTGAATCTAAATATATATATATACTCAAGCAAGTATAGTAGAGTGTTTTTTCTACCACTGCAGGGTTGAGCAACAAATTTCTCAGTTTGTAATTTGTGTTATTGAACAAGCTGCACCGTTCCCAGTGGTACTACACCAGCTGAATGCATGGCGTGAACGGAGGAAGCCCCTGTTTCAGCTCCCCTCCTTCCTGACAGTCCTCTTCTGCCGTGGTGAGGTCTTTTTCACTTCACATAACAAAAGGGTCTGCTCAGCAACTCTGCCCAAGCAACCCATGGCTCCTCCCTCCAAACAAAATTGGTTGGCAGTGTCGCCTCAGAGCAAGAAGGTCATGGGTTCAAATCCTGGCTGGGGCAAAGCCCTTTACAGTGGAGTTTGAATGCTTGTGAAGTGTCCAGTCAATACCCTTAACAGAGGAAAACATGCAATTAATTCAGTCCCATCTAAAAGGCCACGCCCACATGATGCTGCCATGGGGAAATTCACGACTTTACATTCAGCTTCAGGGCCGACACTGAACCCTGCTGCACAGCAACACTGCCACCTTCTGGACAAACTACCAAAGTGATCACATTCCCACCAATGCGCTGGCTTGGAAGTCGCTACGGTCAAATCAACAGCAGGCAAGGACTGTTCTGTTTCTTCTTCAACATAAACTTCAGGGTAGAGCACAAACGCAGTCCTCCATCACCAAAATTATGCAACCACAATTCTCATATTGGGAAGTCGGAGGGATTAGCACAATCAGATTGCAACGGTTAAGCTTCGCCCTGGGTGAGCCACCTTCATGATCACGGTATCTTCACTACCGGGTAAGCATGAGTTGGGAGTGTCAGAGACTGGGGAGTCATTCCCAGACATATCCCCCCCCGGCTGACAGTGCTCACTGCGCATAATACCAGAGTAATGTTACGTTCCCACCGAGGTCAAAGCCAGTGCCAGCTCGCATTACTTGATCATGATCATCATAATGACGGTGATGATGACGACAATCTCCACAACAATGGAGAATGGAGAATAGCAGTATTCTTTTTACTGTTTTCTATACAATTATTTTATTTAATTACAGTTGTGGCTACGTCCCTGAGTATCCGCACACCTGCCCTTATATCGTGTTTAGGGGCTAATTAACAATCAGCCACACGCCTCCAAACAAGATGAAGAGGGATTCATCATTCAGCTCACCTGAGTAAGAGCAGATACAGCTGAATGTTTTATATTTTCTGCATGAGGCTCATTGATACTCAACCAATCACCGATACACCTGGAATACATCAGACAGACTCACAAAGGACACAGGAACAAACATAACAAATAAAAGACACATCAGGCCCACAGCAGTCCAATAATAACAGGCCCATTAAAAATAATGACCCAGTCCACTGACACGACCACGGCTTATATCACAGCGCTGTGACTGCAGTAAAATTACCAGTAAAATTAGGTCCCACGTTGTATTCCTTGCTTCTGTTGCAACCACGGCCACACCGAGCTCATAAAGCCGTGTGCGTATACGAGGGTGTCAGCCGCCGTCCTCTCTGCCCTTGTTGCTGCAGCTCACTGCGGGCTCTGGCGGCGTCTTTAGAAGCAGGCGGCGGCCATAACTGTCTGCTCTCTGACAGCGCCTTAATTAATGGCACACGCTTTAGATTACAGTTTACCAGGAAGAGGTGACAGCGAACACTCAAACTACATTTGTTGCTTCTATATGTGTATCCACTCTCAGATTACTTACAAACATTTCCATCAGTAACTGAGTAATTAGTAATGTTATACATTTGGTTTGAGTAATGACGAATCAAAAATAGGAAATATAGCACCTTATACTACAAAGATGTATTATTTTCTTCTCTTTAAACATCTCAAAACAGTTTCAATGCAAATCTGATTTTTCATATTCAGCATTTACAGTCGATCAGATCAAATTATTGATCCGTTCTCTGTTGAAAACTATTGTTGTAAGCATGGTTGTTAGTCCTGCACTGGCAATCCAAGGTGCTTTGGGTTAAGATAAGACAACATTATCCTTCCAAGCAACACAGGGGAAAAACAGAAAATAAATAGAATACAATAAAATGAAAATTATAATACACAATAAGAGCACGGAGGGTTAAAAAGTCTCATAGTTTTACAATTAAGTGGGATCTAAGCCACCATCTCCACAGATATCTAGCTCCAGTGTTGAGTTACTCAAAAAGTGTAATTTATTTCTCATTACATATTTAAGTTTAGCATCTGGTGCTGTGTAACTGCTGAGGACCCATACTGTACATGTCTAACATAAAACTACTCAGCGTTTCTGGGTTCTTGACAAGTGGACTAATTGGTGATTAATAAAGTAAATAATCTTTATTTTATAACACTGCTCGTTCCTGCAACCTGCCCTTCAATGATGAAAATCATAAGTAGTTGAAACGGTCCCGTTAACAGACAGATACTGATCTACTGTTACTGTACTGGAGGTTTTCCACTGACACGGTGGGTCAGATGGCAGCGGCACAGAGCAACCCCCCCACCTCCACCTCCACCCCCCAGGTGTGTGTTGACACGTTGCCCAAAATGCTGTGAAGATCCCGGTCAACCACACCGATCACATGTACTTTATTACATTTTTAATGTGCTTTTTAACCTTCGGTTAATGAAATTAGAGCCCGGCCCGGCGCCAGGTGCCGTCACGTAGAGGCGGATTCTCAAGGACTTTGTCAAAGTAACTTCCTGACTCGCTGAGCGTCCTCCCCCGTCCTCCCCCCAGACGCCTGCCGAGGCTCGAACCAACAAACAGGATATGAGGTCACAGCATGATGTATATCGCCATGCCAACCCTCAGTGGGCGGGCCTCTGGACTGCAAAGCCGCGAATAAATCTCTCCCCGGTTGATCATCTGTCGCTGTGTCCGCGTGTGTGTGTGTGTGTGTGTGTGTGTGTGTGTGTGTCCGTGTGTGTGTGTGTGTGTGTGTGTGTGTGTGTGTGTGTGTGTGTGTGTCCGTGTGTGTGTGTGTGTGTGTGTGTGTGTGTGTGTGTGTGTGTGTGTGTGTGTGTGTGTGTGTGCGCGCTTTCTGAGTGTTTACAGCATGAAAACTAAATACATACATAAAAAGTGCAGCCGTATGCGTACTATACTATATAGTATATAATCAATACTGTGATCTTTAATTATCGGTTTATTATAGATACAGAAAATCTACTAGGACCCCCCCCCTCCGGAACAGGAACACAGCGAGGTGCGACGGTGGTTGGATGGACCCGGGCCAGTGAAACAGATGCTGTGAGGTGAGGGTTTAGTGAGATGCAGGTTCCTGTAACCGAAAGGTCACAGGTTCAAACCCTGCAGCCAAGATCCAGCAGAACAAATCCCCTCCTGCTCACCCAGTAGAAACCACTCTGAGTGTGTGTACTATATTTATGTGCTTACACTCAACCTGCGTACATCTTCCTAAGCCCCGCCCCTTTCTGCTCTGTGCTCCAATAGCAGTTGAGGAAGCCGCGATCAGAACCTCGGTCAACTTCCTCCTTTCCTGTACTTAGATATGCTACGTGCTAGGCTAATCTATGTTGAACTGGGAAATTAGCTACAGACACCAACAAAGTTTTAATATGGAGACTGACTCACTGCTGGAGCCTCTAGTGGACGTTACAGGAACTGCACTCAGGTGTTGGCTGAATTTCTTGGCCAAGGAGGTTGCTGCTTGCTAGCAACCTAGCTAATTTACACCTATTGTTCGTTAGCTGGCATTTTGCTAATTTAGCTGTTTCAAGAGGTGATATATATCACTTACATCTTTTATCCATCCAACCAAATGTGGTTGTCTTTTCAACACTGATTAGCCTAGCACGTATCATTTTTTAATACAGGAAGGGAGGAAGTTGGTCGAGTCCTGCTCAACTGTGATTGGAGGAAAGAGCAAAAAGGGGCGGGACCTAAGAAGCAAGGTTTGAGTTACAATCTGAGCTCTGGAGGTCTCTCAAATAATAAACAATAGCCTAATGCAGTGGTTCTCAAACTGGGGTCCCCGGCCTCCCGGGGGTCCGTGAGCCAAAGCTTGGGGGTCCGCGAAATACTATTGTAGCGACCTGGAATAATGAGGTACGGAGCAGGAGCCGGTTCAGCTGGTCTTTATTCTCCACAGCTTGAACACCGGCTACTGTAGGCCGTAACCAACGGCAACGCAATAAAACAGGTAGATATCACTATCAACATTAACACTCAACGTCTCTCCCAACTCTCACTCACCGGAGCCCCACAACAACGAACCATGCACCAATCACCGGCACGCTCTCACACACCCCGTTGCCGTGGCAACCGTCCCGGCTGACAGGCTTCACAGCCTCTGACAGCGCCACCCCTCAGACCTCCCGCAACCCGTACCTGTACAGTGTTTCCTCTAGGATTCTTTTTAGCAGCAGCGGCAGGCCCGTCCGAGCCCGTCTGAAACAGAAGTGACACTTCGCTGCGACAAACAAATATATTTACCGTTTTAATGTTTCCAGATGTTTGATATCAGGACGTTGAGCTGAGAACTGACAAGTTGAACGTTGTCCAATTAAAACGGACCCACCGCGGTGACGTTTCTGGTGGAGCTGTTAGTTTAATAGTCGACTTGGAAGAAAGTGAACGTTTTGACAATAAGCTCCATCAACACAACAGTATGTGGAGTTAAAGTGGACAGCCCCAATAACCTCTGAATAGTTCTACTTGTTGTTAAACTGCACTGTGAGCGGCAGCCAGCGGGGGTGCATTATGTCGGCAGGATCATTTAAAAGGCAACCGGGACTACATTGTGCGTCTGCCCCATTTCTGATACCGTGGAGGCAGAAATTTAACAGCAGCGGGCCGCCGCTCCAAAATCAACATAGAGGAAACACTGCTGTAGCACAACCTAACTGAACACAAACAACCACAGTGAATACACAGTCCGTTACAATATGCAATCAATTATTAAAGTTATACACATGGGAACCACTGCACCAATAAAACAAAAATACTGATCCAATTACTCCCGCTTACGTTAGCTTTGGGCCAATCAAAACTCTCAAAGGATTGTATCAAGTAAATCTGACACACATCACTCGCTCACATCACTTTGCTCAGGACACACTTAGCGTACAGCTGGACGAATCAACAGACATTTCCAGTCCAGCTCAGTTGATTGTTTTGGTGCGCTATCCCTGGGAAGGAGACATTTTGGAGGACTTTCTGTTCTGCAAAGAGGTGCCAGGCAGGACAACAGGTGAGGAAATATTCAGACTGCTGGATGCTTTCATGACTGAAGCGAGACTGAGTTGGGAAAAATGTGTGGCCGTTTGTCCGGATGGCGCAGCGGCGATGACCGGCCGAAAGAGTGGAGTAACAGCGCGAATAAAGTCTGTCAATCCGAGGATTATGGCGACTCGCTGTATGCTACACCGGCAAGCACTCGCTTCCAAAGACATGGAACCAGATCTTCACTCTGTTTTGAACACAGCTGTGACTGCAGTTAATTTTGAGAAGTCAAGGGCACTGCAATCCCGTTTGTTTGGACAACTTTGCCGGGATATGGATGCTGGACATGACACACTGCTATATCACTGTGAGGTGCGATGGCTCTCTCGTGGTAAAGTTTTGCAGCGGGTGTTTGAGTTACGCAGAGAAATGGCAGAGTTTATGAGAGAGGAAAAACCCAACATCGCACAGTTTTTTACAGACGCGGAGAGTATGGCCAAGTTGGCATATCTTGCCGACATATTCTACATACTGAATAGCCTCAACCTCTCCATCCAAGGAGGCCACACATCCATCCTGAAAGTTAGCGACAAAATCACTGCCTTCATGGAGAAAACAGTCCTATGGAGAAGGAGGATACAAGACGGAATAACAGACATGTTCCCCCAACTGAGTGAGTTTCTCCACACAAACAACTTGTCTGTGGCCACAGTGAGGAAGGTCGCGACCTCACACCTCACATCACTGAGCGAGCACTTCAGCTCACACTTCTCCGACGCGAACACCGATGCCTGGGACTGGGTGCGCGATCCCTTTGCATCAGCTGCAACAGCAAATGGCCTGACAGGTAAGGCAGAAGAGCAGCTGTTGGACTTATCCTGTGATAGGACATTGAAGGCCCGATTCCAGCAGGTTAATCTGGCAAACTTCTGGCCCTCCCTCTCACATGAGTATCCCAAACTCACTGCTGAGGCCATGCAAATATTGCTCCCTTTTCCTACAACGTACCTCTGTGAATCATCATTTTCCACTTTGACTGCAATAAAGAATAAGTACAGAGCTTGTTTACAAGTAGAGGATGATCTTCGAGTCTGTTTGTCAACCATCACTCCAAGAATAGATAATCTATGTTGTGAGAGACAGGCTCATCCTTCTCACTAATTTAGTGAGTTATTGATGTGAGTGATGTGTGAACTGATTTGTGTGTTATAAGACTTTGATAGAGCCTAATGTAAATATTTATGACTAGGCTTAATTACTAAAACTGTTATGATGTTGTTCAGTTTTCTGCCAATAATTTGAATAAGGGGCAATAAGTTCATTATGTTATGGTTAAACCACATAAGTAAGCTTTTAACTGGTTTTAAAATTAACTGGGTTCATTAGGACTTTGCCAGTCTTGTTACTGTTCATTTTCTGAAAGCTTTAAGATCTGTTACTTGAAAATTAGAAATGCTGTGAGGTCAAAATGCAATCTGAATAAAAATGACCCTGTGTTTAAAAGTATAGAAATGGTATTAACATTTATTTATTAAAATTTATTTTGTTAAAGTTCATTTCTATGAAACTTGCCTTAAGTATTTAGGTTGAAAAGTTTAAAATATAAATAATTCCTACGGGATCTAGGAGTACAAATGTCAGTAAACATATGTTTAATCGGCATGAGGATTATAAGGGGGTCCTCGGAAATCTTTCTCCCCTGTAAGGGGTCCTTGGCCCCAAAAAGTTTGAGAACCCCTGGCCTAATGGATACACTTCCCATTAGAGAGAGAGAATTCCAACGCAAATACAGAATCTAGCAGAGTTTAACATAATGTGACATTAATAGAAATTACATTACATTACATTGGAAAGAGCCTGATTTGTCATTAGAATAATGGGTGTGGTAAAGTATTCGAGACCCCCACAGATGTTTGATTTTACTGCTTTCATGGGAGCTCAGACTCTTTCTCCCTCCCATGTAACTCGAACCCTGTCGGTGTCAGTTATCACCGACCCTGCAGTTTCCCTTTATGCTTCACTGCTTTCATTCACTCTCACCTCTCAAATCAGCTTCATCAGTATTGTTTTTAGCCATACGGGCAGCTTTTATCTGCAGAACTGCTTTGAGAAACACAAGTCAGTGACGAGCCGGTAATGACAGCAGAGCATTTAGCAGCTAAAGACCCAGATATTTTTCTCTGGTGTTGGTGGAGACCAAAACTGAGCTAAAAGGAGAATAAATATTGGACCACCAGGTTGGTAGAACGAGCTAAATCAGTTGGGAATCCTTCACATCGTCAGTCTTTTGTTTACTTGCTGAGATTCAGTGACACAAAAAAGGAATATGATATTAAAAATACTTCGCAACTCATTTCATTTGTCAAAGTCAGACAGCTGAAGCTTCATATTCTTCAGCTGAACCTTTGAAAGCATTTTAAAACAGAACGAGGGCTGCAGATTTTACCTCCACACACATTGAAGGAAGTGCATTAGATAGACTTAATGCTCAGTGTGGATAGAAGGAATGTTAACAGCAAGAAAAACCTGACCACTGTGTTAAGACTGAACCTATTCTTCCACTAAGTATTGTATAGTAAAGATAAAGAGTTGTCATGGACTCATTTAACATTAGATGATGAATCCAAACACACACCAGTGGCACAAAAATAACACCTGGAACACCTTTAAATGAAACCTCATGGTACAAACAGGGATAATTCAGAGACTAATGTTTGATGACGATCACTTTCACTTTAATGGATGGTTGTGGCATGAAAGTCAATCTGAGTGTCTGACTTCGGATTGAACTGTGCACACAAGACCCCGAGTGTAACAAAAGTAAGTGGGTCACTTTTTACAGGCGGAGTAAACTTATGCAGCGTTACAGCATCTTACAGGCCTCGCATATAAATATGGATGATTATAATTAAAATCTTGGAAGAAAAAAGTAATTTTCTGTCATCATTTAAAGAATGAATTTCTATAGTCGGAGTCTTGCTGATGTTACTTATGGAATCTTTTGTCTTTTAAGCCGGTATCGATATGACCTGTGAGTCCACAGAGTGATTTATCCGGGCAGCGGAGGCTTCCTTTTTTATTGTTTATGTCCTGGCACACTCATTTGGGGCACACTGGTGAGTCTGTGGCCTTCAGATGAAGCAGCATGAATTAATAATTGATGGACCTAAGTGTGTCGGAGGGGTGGAGGAGGGGCGGGACAGGGGGTTATTCAGCATATTTATCTAGGTCACTCCTGACTGCACAGTTCAGAATGCACTAAGATGCTTATTCAGAGGTGTGGGGTGAGTTTCTTCCATCTCTCCATTTGACTGCAGAGCTACATGGTAGCAAACAATTCAAAGACCTATTATGACCTATTAACACTTTCTCATTAAACTGTGTATAAACTTTAGACTTATGTTCCTTAAATTGTTGAGTTGTGTTCTTGGGATGGAGAGAAGATTAAGTCCATGGAACGAACAAGTGAGAGCTGCTCCAGTTTAACAACAAGAACTCTAATTAAATCTATAATCTGTAACATTCCCTCATTCAACAGTGTATAAACTCTAGAGCTATGTTCTATCTGTAGTTGAGTTGTGTTCTTACATTATTCCAATTGTTTTCAACAATGTTCAAACTCTGTAATTTTATTCAGGTCACAATCCAGAGTCTGCAGTCTCCAGTATTTCTGGTTGCACGAATCTTAAATGGAAAGCTCCTGAACATACACACTGAACACTGACTGCAATGGTGGTGAAGACAACAACTCCTTCGATCCCACACTGCGTCACCACCTCATCAAACTTCCTCTTTTCTTACTGTTTGGATGTGAGAGACCTTCTAGTGGCAGAAATTACATATTTTACTATGAAGAAAGAATAATAAAGTAAAAAGTAAACATCACAAAAATACCCTCCAGGTAGAGAAGGAGGAATATGTGCCTGAAAGCAAACACTCTTGTTAACCAGCGCTGCAAGAAGCCACTGATGCACTTCCCTGTTCCTGAATTCCCTGTGACTCCAGACTGATCACATGAGCAGAAACAGTGGGGCAAATAAAAATAACAGCTTTGCCAGAGAGGTAAAAGTTTGGATGCAAGCAAATCCCAGCGAGCGGCAGAGGAAGATGGGATATGATTCAGTGTGGAGAGGCTGCACTTATTGAAGAGATGAGTTTTCAGCCCACACTACGCCATGAGACAGGTGGTCATGGTGCACGGGCCAAATGATCAGAACCAATTCACTTTCTGAATCTTTTTTGGATGAACACGCAGCTGAGAAAGATCTGGTTTGAGACTACGGGGGGTTGTTTTTGTGCTGCTGGGTGTGAAGGCAAACTGCTAAAATTAAATGGAACAACAATATCATCTTTGGTTATGAGCTTGACGCATTAACTGCTTTCTTCCACTTCTGAAAGAGTTAATGAGTAGACACACACACACACACACACACACACACACATCCTCCCACAGTGTGTGTTTGACAGCGAAGGGCAGCGCAGACCAGAGTGTAATTCCTCGATATCCCACCTCAGCTGTAATCTACACAGCAGATAAAACCTGACAAGGCTTCAGAATAACACCTTTGGCCTGCATTATTCATAGAGAATCAAAGAATATGAGGGATGTAGGGCGATGAAGGAAGATGAAATCCCGCACATTGAACCTTTTTAAGCTGCTGCGCTGCTCTGGGAGGGGCAGGCGGTGATAGTCAGTAGGTCAGAGAGGTTACAGTGTGAGACTGAAGACTGATGGGTACTAACCTGCAAACTGATAGAAAACAAGTGTTCTTACTTCATAGCATCACTGTGAGGATTATTGTCAGTGATTAAATTCAATTTCACATTTCAGAAATCAGAAATGAGCGTAACAGTAACAACATTAAAGGCTTTTAACAAGATTAAAGACAATCAATCAACACGTTCAGATGTCTGTTCCACACAGTTTGATTGGTCGATGGATTTATTTGTGGTGCAAAAGCTCAGAAAAACCACCCCCAGTGTTTAAAGGCCTGAAGAGTCTACGGCCATGCTAACAGCTGTATGAACCGCTGCAGTGCTTCCAGCTCAATGCTAACATCAGCATTATAACATGCTCACTGATGCTGAGCAGGTGTATAGTGTCACAACCCGGCTCAAGGTTGGACAAAGAAGGGGAAAACAAATGTGAGTTGTAATTAAAAATATGTTTATTTAACAAAACTAAAAGAGAAATGAAGCTAAAGACAAACAAATCCAACCAAACAGTGGAAGCCAAGGGAGAGAGCGAGACCGTCTGATTGCCTCCAGCCTATATAGTCCATCCACCAGACCAGGTGAACTTAATCTGGCTGAGTCCCACCCACCAGGCTCTTTGAGGGAGAGACCTGACAATAGTTTACCATGTCCACCATCTCATTTTAGCATGCTAAAGTTTGCTAATTAGTCCTGAACAGAAAGTACAGCTGAGGCTAACAGGGACATTGTTATATTGTAGGTAGGTTTGTAAGTATTTGGTCGAACCAAAGTATTATTATTATGTATTATTTCATTCTGAGGGGAACATGAATATCTGGAGAAAGAATGATGGTGGTCAACCTCCTGGTGGTCAGAGGATCACCAACGTCAGGATTCAATAAATGTTTTTGAGTTTGTCAACTCAGTTTAAACTTGAAAGTGTGTGTAAACACAAGTCAACAATATCTTTTATGTGATGTAGGTTAGTTAAATCAGATACAAAACTTATGATCTTTTACTAATCCTATCCAAGTACTCTTTGTGCCTAAATATCAGGCTTTATCTTTATTATCACTAACCTTTTACCATATTTGGAAGCAGAAGGCCTCTTAACCAAAGTGGTGGACCAACCGGTCAACGTTGCCATCCATAGAGCCATACCATTAAGAGCCATACTGTTAGCTAGAGCGTGCTCTCAAGCTACAGTGCTAAGCAAATAATAAAGCAGCTTTGTCACTACCGTTCTGGCTCGGTGATACAGGTCTTTGATTGCCTGATAAACACCCACATAATGGTTTATAGCGCGGAGAGCTGACTGTGACAGAGCTGCTCACACTGCCATTACCTCATCCAGCACCGGTGCATGAATAACATTTTCAACTATCATAATGAAAGAGAAAATGTGCAGAAATGGAGCTTTGTGCAGCGTGGCGGTGAGTGGCACTAAACAGCACCTAAAGCGCTCAGTGTTGAACCACAGGAGTCGAAGCCGGAGCTGGGGGCTGCTGTGCGGCTGAATCAGCTCAATATGCAGGAGATGAGAGTTGTTGTCTCAGATAGAGTTCAGATTAGTGCTCATTCACTGCCGCTGCCTCCAGGGTGCCCAGGCTGAGCCCCACAACAGAGCCAACCTTTTAAACAGTGTGTTAATCCTGATTGCACCCCCAGCCTCGATGCCGCCTCCCCCAGCGAGACAACAGCGGACCGACAACATCGACTGTAGTCTGTGATTTTATTTAACAACTGGAAAATCTCGAGATCAGCCCAAGGCTCAGTTACATCAGTTGCTGTATGCAACACTCAAACACAACATGCTGTAAACTTAACTTCTGGTTCATAAGTTAAAGAAGTTTATTTTAAAGCTCCAGTGTGTAACGTTGAGGAGGATCTATGGACAGAAATAGTATATAATTTTCATAGGTAGGTTTTCAGTAGTGTATAATCACCTAAAAATAACAACTGTTGTGTTTCTGAGATGTTTTTATCTACAGAGGGAGCGGGTCCTCTTCTACGGAGGCCGCCATGTTTCTACAGTAGCCCACAACGGACAAACAAAACATTGACTCTAGATAAAGGCACACTTGGAAGGAGAGGGTGGGGGTGAGGGGTATTCCGTTGGTTGCAGTCTGCAACTTCACTGCTAGATGCCACTAAATCTAACATACTGGACCTTTTAAAGATTATATTTATGAAATTCACTTCCCGCTTGTTGTCGCTCCAGAGCAGTGGTTCCCAACCTCGACAAAGCTTCACACAGCTTCTTGATTTTAAAGGGTGTAAAACTATAAAACTAACTATTTCATTTATTTTTAAGTTTAGATTATTTAAGAGATAAACAGGATAAGATCATAATGTATAATGACCTTCACTGTCTGATCAACAGTCTCATCCTGCAGTAGAAAACAACCAAAGAGCTAAAAGAACAATGAGAGGAAACAGAAGCTTATTAAGTCTGTATGATTGTTAAATATTTAAAAATACACAACACAGACAGAGAATATCAGTAAAACTCATCTCTGATCAGTATTCACAGGAAATAATCTGCTTCCTGCAGTTATTGAGTTCAATGCTTGGGTTTACTGTTCAGTTCATCAGCTGTTCACTGCTGTTATTGATATACATTAAATATGAAATATGTCAGTTTACTCAATAATCATAAAGGGGTCCTTGAAGGAAAAAGCTTGGGAACCAACATTGTTAACAGTCACCAGGTTTTAACAGTTAATTCTCACAATAAACTACTGGAGTGATGCTTTTGCAATGCATGGTGGGTAAGTATTTGGAGCTGCTATGAATTGAGCGGCTTTCTGAAGCGACCGCACGAGGACCGTTGCTGATTAAAAACTGAAGCTGAATGGTGAGAAGGTGAGAACCAGCGTCACTAATAAGGTGTGTGCAGTAATATCAGCACGCAGTTTTTACTGAACGTGTACCTCCATTAGCAAATGTTGGTGGCAGGTTAATAACAGTAACTTCATCATGTTAGCTGGTTAAATACAGAGACCAGATTTACTGAGTTGTGTATAATGTGTGTGAGACTAAAACCTGGATCACGCAACTTTTTAATAACTTTAAGATAAAATTGATTCAGTGATTTTAGATCTTGTGGTTTGTCACTGCAGTGTAAGTTGTCAGGTTAGGCTAACGTTACTCAGTGTCAGTGTGTTATGGGAAGCTGTAACAGGGTTGACAGAAAACAGGGATTATTGGGTCCGTCCACTGCTGTAGTGAGAGCTTGCACAGTGCGCATTATGATCATCAATGCCTCCTGTTAAAATGATCTGATCACTAAAGAGAAGTGATAAGTTGACTGTACTTGAGGACACTATAAAGAACATTATAGATACGATAAAAAAGAGGATGAGTGAGCTGAACACAGACCAAAAGTGGAAGACTTCAAATATATTGAACCTGTGCCCCTGTTATTGGCCACTGACAACAGTCTTATGACAGATATTCTGCAACATAACAGGTCAACTATTGATCACATGCAGCTTGTCCTGCTATCTATAGATGATCTGTAATTCCTAGAGGACAGTGGCATCGTCGTAAGTGATGGACGTGTGGTGAGAGACACTGGATGCATTCTGTGTGCAATTTCAGGAGACAGTTTGGGGTCTTGTTGTATTGGGGTCTTTTTAGAAACCTTCAATAGAAACATACATTTCTGTAGATATAAGGAGATTAACCAACACACCACACTTGTGAGGTACAGTAAGAACACCACGGTCCAAGTGTGGGATCAAGTTTGACTCACCTTTTAATCAACGGGCTCCATATTTGTCAGGCTGGCCTAGTACCACGTCTACGTCAACGATCTTGCTTTGTTTGTTGATGCAGAAATCCATTCAGATATCATCGAACCGAGGACAAACCTGCAGACCAGTACACAGGTAGTGAAAGGCTCAGTGGACGGTGCTACCTCTCCTGGTGGGGGACCAGCTTAAAGAGGCATTTGAAAATGAAGTATGGCAACTTGTTTTACAGCAGACGGACAGTAGAGCTTGTTTGTGCACCAGCTATCTCAGCAGGTCAGGTCGCCTATCTCAGAGCTCTAATTGAGGAGTACAACTACTGCAGGGGAAACCTTTTCCTGTTCCTGTGACACATCTACCTGTGCCACTATCCAGGTCTAATTTATTCACATCTGGCCGTTGGCTCCCAACCTCTTCTGTCACTGAGTAAACTGGCGACGCCTGAATGCTTGACATATTTTATAGATATCACAATAACTGCAGAGATTTGGATGCATTTTGAGCAGATTATTTCCTGTAGAAAGAAGAAAACATGTTCTGTGTGTTTGGCCGTCAAGTGGTATTTCAGACTGGACGTGCTGCGATGATAGCTCAGTTCACAACGACAAAACACACCGATCACTTTGGTCTTGTCAATGGAACCGTTTGGCAACTTTTTAAAAGTAAACTTTCCATTCAGAATATTATTGGCATCCATTTCGGTGTCTCGCGCTCGCCATCCACTCAAAACGTAACGTCTACTACTCTTAAACAAGTGTGTGCGGCGTGCCTGTTTTGTTTCCAGTCTAGCTAGATCCGGTGTGGTGTTGTAGTTTTTTTAACGTTACTAGTTGTTGCAACAGCATGTGAAAAAAACCACAAAGTCTGCTAGGCCAAAAAGAACGTTAATCTCACAATAAAAAAATTGACGCCGTTAAATAAACAGCACTAATTGTAATGTATTATAAATTTGCAATAAAAATGATCAATATATTTGTTTATGTCTTCTTTAAATCTACAGAGAAATATCGGCTAATGCGTTGCTGTAAAAATACAGTTATATATGTAAATATAATTTATATATGTAAATTTACATGAATTAATTAATTACTAATTACTGCAATTTAGTAATAGTGTTAATAGTTAAAATAGTCATTTTACAGTAATATTGTGATTGGTTACTGTGATTCTCATCATCACCAACTCTGGTTTGGTCAAAATAATTAATTCACATACAGGAAAAACTGATTTTATAAGCTTTTATAAGTCTGACAACAAAACAAAATTTTTAGCTGCACAAAATAGTCTTAAATTGTTGCTTTCAGTTTGATAAATGTCACCTGTTCTTGTGGAGGTGTGTGTTACTGTCAGATGATAACATTAGCATAATCGACACCCACAAATTCACAGTGACGAGTCCTCCTGTCCAACACCTCAGATGAAAACATAATAAATTTGAGCAGTAGTTACATTAGAGGACCTGGAAAAATCCTAAAGTTATTAAAACAGCTGCCAAAGCCGGAATATTTCTTGGCCGAGCAAAGTAAATTCCGGGAGTCAACTCTCAAATGGTTGTCTGGCACCTGCTTAGAGCCAAGAAACAGTCTGGCACATACACGCCCCCCCTCTTACAACTGTGAACTGACGCCTTTACACTTTCTGTGTGGATTAAACCAACCAGATACAACATGGTAATCAGTGCTGGAAGGGAACTTTCTCCCAGTTCCCAGGTTGGGCTAACCTGAGCTAACCAGCTTCTGGCTGTAGCGTTGTACGGACCTGAGTGTGGTATCAAACATCTTATCGAACTTTTTCTGCCAGAAAGTGAATTGAAGCGGATTTCCCAAAATGTTGAAGCTGCAAAAATCTCCCTCAGGCAGCCTGGACTCTCCTGGCTCATTAGCTAATCGACTGTCCATTGGTTTTAAAGGGTTGAGAGGAGCTGATGTGACTGAAGCCCAGTCCAACAACACATGCTGATACTGTATTTCTCCTGCTAACAATAAAAATCCAAGTTCAGCCTTTATTCCAGTTTGAACTGTGCTCTGTTTGTACTTGTGCAAAGTTGCTTAGTTGGTCAATCTGCACCAGAAGTTGTGCTCAAAACTTTCTGAAACTATATTCAGACAAAATGATTTAATTTGGCTGCAAAGATGAAAAATAAGCAGTGGAAGTGAAAAGAAGCAAACATTAGTAGGTCATTGTGCTTTCTGCAGCGCCCACTGTTGATGACACATCCTTTGTTTACAGTGGTTTCAGGCTGGTACACGAGAGAGCAACCGGGTTCCAGAATCATGAACCTCCGACCTCCATCCAGACTCTCAACAGGACCTGGTCTTCCTCTGCAGCCATCCAACTAGCCAATAAGGGCCAGCAGATTACCACAGGGTCAATAAGGATGCATTCGGTGATGAATGAGGAGCAGAGACAAGGACTTCCAAGAGCACAAAGTGTTTTTAAATATGTATACATTCAGATTAACAATACTGTTTAAATGAGCAATAAGTTATTCTAATTTTAAATACCATAAGAGATAAAATACTACAGCTCCAACACACATGGAAAGAGAAATAAATTCAAATATCATACTGGGTCAATAATCAAACAGGGAACTAACTCCTCGACCAAGCACTGATTAATTCCTGGGTTAAAGTAAATTTACTAACCATAACTCCCATAAAGAAAAACAGGATCAAACAGCACAAAAGAAAATGGCAGTTTATCCATTAATCTCCAACTATAAACAACCACCATAAGGAATAGAATAATAGATTGTATAATAATACAGTTTGTGGACGGAGGAACCGCTGGTGTCCCGCAACTGGTGAGAAATTCAGGTGTTTTAAAGGCTGCAGATGTTGAGGAGGAGACAACCGGCAACACAGAGACGAACTGTGGTTAATATCACGGCCAGGACTATAACAGGTAAACACTTAAATGTGTGAGGGTTAGAACTAGGGATGGGCGTATGGATCCTGTGGTATCGATATATCGATACTCACATGCTACTCATTTGGCATCGATTTCCTTTAACAAATATCAATATCAACTAACAAATAAGAATTGGGGGTGCATGCATCACTTTAAACTGTTTTGGATAGCTTACTTCAACTACTATACACCGAGTCACCCCCGTACCTGGCGGCGTATTGAGCTGGCCCGTGTCACGTGACAAGGAAACTATATGAGCGTCAAACCTGCAACTTAGCCGACACAGCCGTCAGCCAGCACGAATACGGGAGTCGGGGGAACAAAGAGAGAAGCGTCGGCTATAGCAGACAGAAAACGAAGCGTGGCGGGGTGTTATTTTTCACCAGCTGACAAAGTTACGGCAAGGTGCCAAGTGTGTGACAAAAAAGTTGCACACAGGCGCTGCAGAGAACGTCCAGTCTCCTGCACCACGCGCTCTCCGGCTGAAGACCCTGCTAGAGAGTTTGCAAAAAGGCAAACTCTATCCAGGTACATACAGCACTGTTACCTTTGCCAGTGTAGTGATAAAGACAATGCTTGTGTTGTCTGTTCCTGAATCCTCAAATATTATGATCACAATCTAATTTTAACACGACACACTTCAGGTGAAGAGGATAATTATATACAGTATATACAGTAAAACAGACATTTGTTTTAGTAATGTTTACTGAATATTTTGCTTAATTATGCAAAACTTATAGCCTGTGTGTGAATATGCATATATTTTCATAAGTCTGAACACTTGATTAAGCCAGGTATAAAATCCTTATTTTATTATGTGGATAAGTAAGAGGCAAAAGCTTCTACAGAGAGGATTTATTTCATTATTAAATCTGTATTTCTTGTGTCATGTGTAACAAGTTGAAATAGATGGCTAATTAAGAATTTAAGTATTATTTTGTGAGGTTTAATTAGCACAGTAATCCTTTGTCCTCTCTAGCTAGCTTGCGCTAGCATATTAATACCTTGTCATCTTGATTTCCACACCATCAACATGAATTTACTGAAGTTGAAAATTTCTGGCTCAGAGTATTAAAAAAGATAAGAAGCCCAAATGATTGTGAAAGACTTGCAACCCACTTCAATGGTAGAGGATCAATGTTTCCGTCATTTTATGAAGGTGGTGGATCCCCGATACCAGATCCCTAGTCGGAAATCCATGATCACAGGTGAAATTCCACAACTGTATGAGCAAGCACAAAAAACAGTGAAAGACTCTATACAATCAGCAAGCAGTCTGGTTTCAACAAGCGATATGTGGACTGCAAGAACCACTGAAGCTTATTTGACTCTGTCAGGACATTTTATTGACAAGGACTGGCAGAAGCAGTCTTGTAACAATCCATGTAGCTGTGCAGCACACAGCAGACAATATATCTGAACTCCTCACAAAAATAACTAATGAGTGGGGCATCACTAGTAAGGCTCATGCAGTTATTACTGACAATGGAGCCAATATGGTCTCTGCTGTGCGTAAAACTATCTGGAAACATATTTCTTGTTTTTCTCACACACTAAACCTCATTGTGAAGGACTCCATTGAGGCAGACACAAGTCCATCTCGGAGAAATGCAGTGCTATTGTTCGGTTCTTCCACCACAGCACCAGAGCAACTGACAAACTAAAAGAAGTACAAAGTCAGTTGCACTTGCCACAGCACAGACTAATCCAAGCAGTAGATACTCGATGGAACAGACTGTATGAGCCACAACAAGCTGTCACAACAGCATTTTGTCTTCTTGGGAGAAACAACATGTGCCTAAATGATGGAGAATGGTCCCACATTAGCCAGGCCACTGAAGTCCTCAGGCCTTTTGAAGAGGCCACTAAGGAGGTTTCAGCAGAGCAGTACATAACTATTTCCAAAGTCATACCTCTGGTCTCTCTTCTTCAACAAGCAACCTCATCTGCTGGGCAGAGGAGTAACACTCTGGCTTCACAGCTTGCAGCACAATGCAAGCAACATTTTCAAAACATTGGTACTGGTACTGCATCAACTGACTCTATGAGAACAGCCTCGTCGGTGACATAAGGGTCACCTGCTGCAAACACTAAGAGGAGTGACACAGTGTTCAGCGTCCAAGGGATTATGGCAGGAGTTTGACAATCGGGTTGTGGCTTTTCAGAGCAATCGCACAGCAAACACAGACGCATATATTGAAATGCGAAGATACATGGAAGAAAAAGTGATCCCAAGGAGCGAGGACCCTTCGATTTGGTGGGGGAAAAAAGAAAGCACATTTCCACTGCTGAGCAAAGTAGCAAAAAGACACTTTGGAACTGTTGCAACCTCTGTTCCAGCAGAGAGACTCTTTTTCCAAGGCTGGAGAAACAATCGGCTTAAAGCTGAAAATGTTAATATGATACTTTTCTTTAACACCAGTCTAAAAGTTGAGTAAAGTGTCAAGACATATCTGAGTGCACTAAAGGCATGACAGTGTAGGCAAATTTTACTAATTTCTACTAACTCTGTTATTACATATTAAATGTGCTTTACAAAGTGTAAGAAGACAACTTTCTTATTAGTATAAGGAGATCTTTGTTAAACATCTCTCTTGTTTCTGCTCTTTGTTACTTCAGTAAAAGGGTACAGTGTTACGTATTTGTCATGTGATTTGCCTTAAGTTTAATAATATTTTGACTGAAAAATAATTGCCAATAAGAAATGATCAGTATCGGTATTGATGAAATTACAAGAAATCTGTATAGTATCGAATCCTAAACGTGTGGTATCGCCTATCTCTAGTATTTTTTACAGTGTACAGCACATTGAATCTACCTTTCTGTGCATGAAACGTGCTTCATAAATAAAACTGCCTTGTGTCCATTTCCTGGAGACTACTGCGAGACCGAGAGTGGAAATAAATCTCCAATCAGCTCCGTTGGCATAAAGTTCAATTACAGTGTTCTTTGTTCAGTTCCCATTAAAGGTGCCTTCTGGTGCTGGGCTTTTATTACGTATGCATGGCAACGTTTGTGTGTGTGTGTGTGTGTGTGTGTGTGGACTGTTTCACATTCAGGTGCTTTCATGCTGCCTCTGACTGACTGAATCTACGAGTTTAAGTGTGTGTGTGGATTTTCTGGATGTATCTTTGCAGTGTCCCAGTGTAGTGCTGTCATGGTAGCTGTAACTGAGTGTGTGTGTGTGTGTGTGTCGATATATATGCATGTGTTACCTTTACGTGTGTGTGACAGAGTGAGGGCGAGCATCTGCCGCTGCCGCCACAGCATTCAGGTATCTGGCTTTACACGCTAGCTGTCTCCGAGTTTTGAATTTTATGAAGCAGACACTGAAAAATAGCCCCCAGACACTTCACAATATACGTTAGACACTCTGCTCCTCTTTGAAATGGGAACAACTATATACTGTGTGACGGGAACGTATTGAGCTGATTAATTCTGCAGGCTATCTGGGGCATTGCAGGAGTGTTTTATGTGTTATATACCTCACCGAGGGTTTTTGAACCTGTGTTGGGGGGGGCAGCAGGGTGGCCTGCTGGTTAAAGAGGATCATACAGTAGCCAGAAGCTTTCCTGTTCAATTGCATTATGTTCATCCCAGTGAAAGCGTCCTTGCATGAGTCCTCCATCTCTACTGGCTCCAGGAGTATCGCTGACCTCTGACCCCTCGCTGGAGAGCTCACAGGGATGTGTGAGTCCTGTTGCACATGTGCTGCTTAAATATTCCAGCTCCTTTTTAAATTAAAAGTTCACATGGTCATTTTAGAGCTGATTAGGTTTCATGGCTCGAGGGACCAGTAAGCACACTTTAAATAGACTGTATAATTTGCATGGACATCAGTTTCAATTTGAGGCCGATTTCTGGACATTTTGGAGATAACGTGGGTTTTATCTGACTGGAGCCATTGTGTGAGACTAATGCTGGCCAATTCTTAACTGAGTTTTCAGCTAGTAGTTGGCACCCAAACAGACTGAGGTTAGTGTGATAATCAGACTGAATGGCTGTTTGTTTTCACTTTATCATTCAGTGTTCGTGGTTTATGTTTGGGAGGCAGTTAACTTCACCAACCAGTAGTAACTGACATATACGTCCCCTCAATGTCATTTTACAGCCTATTCTCTGTGATTCAGTGTAGGGTTATAGTTCAACCAGATCATTCATTTCAGGTGTAGTTTTAATTCCTAAATAGGTGAAGTTTGTATACTGGGATTGCTGCCTTCAAGGTTTGATCATAAGAAACAACAACGTCGTCTGCATAAAGCGACACTCGATGCTCCGAGTCACCCACCGCGATATGGATGGAGACTCTAAGAGAGCTCCAGCCTGAAGCAAGGATGTGCCCGGCAGATGGAGTATAGACAGCAGGAGAGTTCACATATGGAGGCGGTGGATGGATGGATGGATGGCTCAGACAAACACTTTAATCTGAATCTAACGTACATTATGATCTTTTCCTAGAACCTGACCACAATGTTTTTGTGCCTGAACTTACTGCTTCACCTTAACCACACAAGCTTTATTTATATATATTTATTATTTCTAACCCCTGTTTAAGGGATACTTACACCTATTTGCACTTTCAGTTGACATGGAAGCTGTTGTAGTAGTTATATCTAACTAATATGTTGAAATAAGAGTTGCTGATATGTAATAATAATAACTCCCTTCTGTCCTATAGACTGCACTATATTTTAGTTTTGAGTGTTTGAATCCTGAGTTAAATTTTTGCCCTTCGTTCTCTAGAATTCACACACTGGAATGGAAAAACGCGTTCCCATGGCGTGTACGCTACTGTTTCCCCCTTAAAATAAGACAATATGATAATGTATATATTACACATTAATCATCACAGTATATCAGTTAGTGATCAACATCAAACTGCATCAAGCCACTTGAACTTGTCATTTTCCCTCAGACTCCTTACAGAAAGAAGAGATGTTAATGTTAATGTCGTAATGGATGAATCTCATGACGGTTGCCGTAGCAACAAGGCATCTAGCTAAATTGATGTAATTAGCTATTTTACCTGATGAGCTACACTTTTAAGTGCTATATAAGTTTATAAATATGCAAACTTGAATCAAACTTTTTATGTTGTTTTCTTCTTAATTTCATGTCGTCTTTACCAGCTGTGAACAGCTCCTCCATTTCTCGTGTGCACTGCATTGTGGGAGAATTGTGTCCATCGAAAGCGATCGTTAAAAACCCATTAAAAGCAGCATAAAATGGATGGATGGATGGACTAATTAAGAGTATTAAGTTCATTTGAGTTTCTGCTAAAGTCGACATTGTGACACACTGAGGTGCTGCAGTCCGCTGTCACAACCTTCCTGCCTTTAGTTTCTGGATGTTTAACGTCTCCTGACAGCTCGCAGTCACATACATAAACATTTTATAACATTACTGCGGGCCAGACAACACATTTCAGACTTTTCTAAATTACATTTAAGGCTTTTGAAGACCATTTGTGACCTTTCAGGACCTGCAGATAACCTGTTCATGTTGTCACCTTTCCAGCGTGTTCACTGCTCACTGTACAATAAACTACAGTCTGTCTGGGAGTGAACGAGTGAACTAGGCAGTGATTTCAGTCTCAGTCTCTAACTGTATGAATCTCATCTACTATCTAATAAATTAACATTTGAGTCAGAGCTGGTTGTTTTAACATCACTGATGTTATAGAATATTAAATCATCTATCTTTGCGCACTATATCGTTGTCTTTCTTTCCCTCAGGTGTCGAAAAACTATGAACTTCTCATCTTATCTGCTAAAAAAAAAAATCCATATCGTTCATTTATTTCTCAATTAGGAACCAAACGTCAGTCAGACATGTGGGAGGAAGCACTCAGATTTACTTCGTTAGTTTTTCCTACGACCGAAATAAACCCTTAATTCACAAAGTTAGATGTGAAAATACACCACAGTGTAAGGATGTTCCTGTCAGAGTCCATCCACTAACAGTAGTTGTTGTTTGTTCCACTAACAGTAGTTGTTTCTGCCACTGACAGACTCAGGTTGTTACTGTCAGTGTCTGACAGCATTATGGAAAGGATCCCTACAGAGATAGACCTTTAGTTTAACCACAAACAGCCGTAATATCACTATCACTCTCCACCAGACTCCAGAGACAGAAAACACTAATTTTACCTTCAGATCATCGGAACTTCATTCAAAGTGGACAGAAACAGAATAAAACTCATTAAAAGTGTCTCTGTTAGTGTTTCCAACAATCACCAACTCTGGTTTGGTGGAAATAAATCCTTAATTCACCGACGTAGATGATAAAAACAGCAGTTTCAGTCGGAGCAGACCGGCTATGGAAACAAACCACAGAGAGGCTGCGATACAACACAGGCAGAGGGAGAGAGACACCATGTGACTCTGTATCTGTATTTAGAGAACTTAATGTTTACTGATATATTTTAAATCTATCAAAGTACCTGAGTGAAAGCAGGCTATGTTTGGAACAAGGTTATATAACGAGACCCAGCTGCTGTGTTGTTGTCAGCGGGTCAGCTAGTAGTTGAATTAATTTAATCAATTAAAATAGATTGTCTGGTGTGTTTAAAGCAGGGTCTGATGCCTCTAACGGAGATAACACGTTGTTGAGATAAGAAAAAAATAAGAGAGGATTTATGATAATGAGGTGGCAGAGAGACAGACAGACAGACAGACAGACAGAGCAGATGTTTGGGTCGGGTCTTGATCCATTAAACCCTCTGGCATCAGCTCGCTCTGAGACAACGGTTGTGTGTCCATCTGAACCAGCAGAGAAGGGTCATCTGTGCTGGTCCAGCCTCCCCTTCGAGCAGCTCGATCAGGATCGGAGGGTTAAAGTAATAATCCATCGCATTTGCATGTAAATTAATCAGACGTGTTACTTTTTGATCTTGGACAATAATAGCAGTTGATCCGGTGGCCTTCAGAGCGGCGGGGTGTTTTCTGTGTCTGTTATTTAGTCTTTTTCTTTCACCAGGCATCCTGTTGTTTGTGTGTTGAAACCCAACATTTGCATATTTCAGGAGCTTTTTTGGTTTAATTCAATAGAAAAAGTCAAATCTTGTGTTAAAAGGTCTAAAAAAGTCCAAAGTTCACGCCGAAGGTCGCTCCTACCTGTCAGTCGACCTCGCTGTCCGCTATTGTTTTCCTCGCTAATGTGACTTTGGTAAGTACGACAGTTTCTCTGTTGTCGAATGCAACAACTAACCCAAGTCTTCATCTACTCCCATTATTTTTGATGGAAATGTCTGAAAAACAAGTACAAAGCTAACAGATAATGGGAACTGTGTTTGTGCTTTTTGCTTCATCGACAAGAGCTGGTGACGCTTCAAGCTCAAAGTCGTATCAACACTGGCTGCATGCGACTTCAGACTTGGAAGGTCTAAGTTTTGCCCTATTTATGTTGTTTAACTGTTAATGTGGTAGGTTTGCCTGTACTTGGTGTTAGCATGTTGTACAAGGCTAATGTGGCTAGCAGGATGGGGCGGTGTTGGACTGATGTTGTAATACTGAGGGACAGTAAATAGAAACTATGAACAGTCAGCCCCACGTGAAGCGAAATAAATAACGAGAGGTTTGATGTCAGTAATTGTTTTTTCATGTTGCTTTTTGTGCAACTTGATACTGCAGTGCTAACGTTAGCTCAGATAGCTTATTGTTTATCCTCACCGGTTGTGTGTATGTTGCTGCTGTATGTACATTTACTTGAAAATATGGCCACATGTGAAGAATAAATAATGTTATAATAATAAAACTGCAGGAAGTAATTAGCTTGGCAACGTTATGGAGATTCGGTTTGGTCTCTAGAGCTAATTTCCCCGTTCATGAAAACTGTAAGGGGGCGGATATTTATATAACTCACCCCTTTAAATTATATCAAGGCTTAAAGTTATGTTGAATTATGCATATTTTTATTCATACAGTCAATGTGTCAGACAGAGGGGGAATATAGAGATCCTCCAGCAAAAAATAATGTGTTTTTTAACCATTAAAGCATGTAAAACTATATTACTGTAGATCCCTCAAATACAAGTATGAGCCTGAAAATGAGCATAAAATAAATATAAAGCAATGAAGCAATGAGAGATTGTGGGAATACTGTTAATATTCTGGTTATAATAATATAATAATACTGTATAGAGCACACAAGCGGACATGAAACTGACAATATACATAAAATAAAAACATAATTGAACACTGAGTATCTAAACCGGAGTGCCTGGAAAAATATTTCTAACAGCATTTGAACTTTTAAAATCAGTGTGAACGTTAGCGTACACACAGGTACACGCTCTGATTCAGGAGGCTCAGGTGTTCAGTGTTTGTGTCACAGTGACCCATTTCACTCCACCTGAATGTGGTCGACTTGTTTTAACAAGAAGAAGAGTTTAATTGAGCTCTCCGTGGACGCATTTACTCATGTTCCTCATGTCAAGTCACATTGACCTCGGTGGAGCCGGAGGGGGGGAACCGCTGTGCACACTCGCTCAGGAACAGCACAGACTCGAAGGACACGTTTCTGGGTTCCTTCAATCCGGTAGGTAGGAAAGTTATAAAATACGGACAGATAATCGTATAAAAAGTTCCTAGAACTGTCAGAAAATATATCATTTATATAGACGTTATTACAGGAAATCTTCTAAAATAAATTGCTCAAAATGCATTTAATCGCTCATTTTGTACAAACTTCCTCACACAAACGGACTTATTGCATTAACTATTTGGGTTAATTGAACAGTTGAGTATAATATGAAATAATTTAAGATTTCTGAGCATTTTTAACTTATTAAAACTATTTTTAAATGCCTTTTGTATTTGATACTTTATTATGTTTGATGACATTGATCATCTCCTTGTTGCTTGTTAATATTATTTTATTGGAACAATCACCTGGATTAGTTTATGACTGTAAACACTGACGTTACACACAAATTCAAAGAAGTACTGGATGTAAACGTATGTCCATCACTCGGTGGCGTCTGCGTACGATGAATGTAAACTGAAGAATTCTCTTTACGTTTTGTTTACGATGTCTGTGAATCAGTAATCTTCAACAGAGACTGAATGAAGAGTGTCTGAGGCCGTCCAAAAAAAAAAACGCACCACGTGAACCAAAGTGATGTTACTGAAGTCAAAAATAGTAAAATTATTTACTTGTTGATACAAAAACAAGCAGGTGGTTTTATATCGCAGAGTTCTGCGATGTGTTGACAGCTAACAGAGCTTATAGCTAACGGAGCTAGCTTACACTGGGTTAGCTCCACTATGGCGTGCTGGTGTTCTGCTAACAGCTAACGCCGAGTGTTGGGAAAACTGTTTCAGTAGAGTGAAATCAGTCAGCGACACGTTAATTAACCACATTACGTTAATTATCAGCTGATAAAACAAACAACGTCAGTGAAAGTCATGGTGGCTTTACTGTTTTCTGACTTTTTTTGGTTCATAGTAAATATTAATATTAAATATAACATAACTTTTTGTCATTTTTACTAACAGATTATTTGTCTCATGTTCTACTGTCAGGATATAGTGAAAGTTTCAGCAGATTTTACAAAAAAGTTATATTTATATAAGTTACCTACTGCAGCTTTAATTTTAAATATGGTGGAAACCCTGTTACAGCCAATATCACTGTTGCTACTGCAAAAATACACATTTAATGGAACAGACCCTCATTTACTTCCAGTTGAGTGGTCGAAGTTATTTCCATTTATATCTAACCGGTATAAAAATAAACCCGCAGACTCCCGTAGATATCCCGTTGTACCAGGTGTTTGATGGCCGATGTTCATTTCCCATTTTCTGGTCTGATTTTCTACAAAAAGTGGGATTCAAACTCAGTCGATGTTCAGGATCACAAATGAAATCCTTTGGTAGAACTGGTTTCCAACTTCATGATCAAATAAAATAAAAGCGGGTGTTGTTGGATCCATTACTGTGCAGCAGCTGTCGTACCTGTTACTCTGAACGCTGTTTGGAAGACAGCTGTGACTTGTGCGATTCTCCAGAGTGAGATTTCAGTTAACTCGATTCAACCTTGAAATCCTCAATCACAGTGTGTCTCTCCGTTTGGAGAAATTAGCCCTTAGCTTACAGCTCTGCAAACAGAGCCGAAGCCAGGAAGGTCACTGATATTATTAGCAGCTCGCTGACATTTGGTTGCCATGACAGGAAACAGAAAAACAGCCGAATCACCCGAAGAGTTAGCAAAGTACGACAGAGGACAATGAAAGCTCACTGAGTTACAGCCGGGATGCAGATTAACGGACGGCCAATTACACGGAAAATCCATCATAATAAGGAACAAAGCTGCCATTGCTCGAATATGAAGCCATTTGCATATTGTTGCTGTATGAACTGTGCATGAGCTTTACGTGACCTCTGCTGTTAATCCACCACTGTCACAAATGTCAGCAGACTTCTTGTTTTCACATGAGACACAAACCTCGCTCTCCTGGATCGCAACCTAGATATTTATGAGCTAACACATTCCTAGCCAGTGTCAAGTTGATACAGCAAAATAACAGAATTATCTGTTTTTATAAATCCTATTTTCCCTTTTCTGCATTCAGATTAAAAATGAACCTGATGTAGTAGCTGAGAGCCTCGAGGCAATATCGAATAAAGCTTTCGCTCTTTAGCAGAAACTTCCAGATACAATCAAAAAGATCTGATCAGCAAACACACAGGCTTTGACTTTATAGACTTTATAGATTCTGTATTTGAACATAAAGTAACTTATTTCACACTCAGACACTTCATATGTAAACAGCTGGTTTTGTATTGTGAGAGCAGACTTTAAACCTACTTTGTTTCAGACGTATAAAAACCTTCTTTTAACCTGCCCTTTATGTATCTGTCTCCCCCTCTGTCTCTCTGTCTCACCCTCCATCTCTTTCTCTCTTCACAGCTCATTAAATCTAATCACTCCTGCAGCTTCCAGTTTTGTTAAAGAATTACAGAGTTGTTCCCTCCGTGTCACAACACTGTAAAAGAAGAACAATCTGTAAGTGTACAGTTTTTTCTGTATTTTTTTAAATACATGGAAAGGTTGATAAAATTGCTAAAATATCCTGTGAATTTACATGCTTAATGTAAAATAATCTGAAAAATCTGTAACTTACTGATTATTTAAAGAAAATTACCACATAAAAAGATTAAAATACATTTGCAATCTATAGATATCACAGATATTTACTATTTAATAGATTATACTAATAATACATTTCTAAAATTATATAAAATTATTGACAATTAACAGTAAAAAAAAAAAAATGTGTGTAATTTTTCATGGATTTTTGTTAATTGACCAATATTCACATCAAAAACGTTGAATAAATGTTGTTGTCAGTGTATAAGCATTGGTAAACTGTTCAAATACAGTTTTTATCAGTGTAAACAGCAATAATTACTGTAATTCCACAGATAATGACTTTTATTACAGTCCTAAAACTATTAAAATTCAGATTAAAATCTGAAAAATCTAATAACAGCACTCTGCTGTAAATGTAAGCCTGATTATTAGTATTATAGCAGAGTTCACCTGTATTTATAGCACATTGCATTGGTTTTACAGTGTAAATATCTTTAATTAAACGTTAAAGACAAAAAAATTGCACACAATTTTATGTAAGATTAAAGCTAAACACTGTATTTTGATGATAGAAAATTAATGTATTTTTACAGGTTATTTTCTGTTATTTTACGGTATTTTTTGGCTCCAGCTGGAATATTTGTTTGTTCTACCTTTCTTTTTTACAGTGTAGAGAAACCAGTGGGGGTGACTGGGAGGGCGGCACAGACTGGTACCAACTAATTAAAGAAACTCCCAGAATCCACTGTTAGTTTTTGTTTTCCCTGGCTGGCTGAGGCAAAAGCCATGTGACCCGTAAAGAGAATGAGGCAAGTGACCCGCGAACTACCACAGGAAATAGAGTCTGTGAGGACGGGGGGAGGAGGGGCAGAGAGAGAGATAGGAAAGGTGAGTGGGTGAGACACAGAACGAGGGAAACTGAAGGAGGGAATGAGCGAGAGAGGCAGAGAATTAGCGGGACACAATAGTAATAATGTCAGGTCACGCCCTCGCGGGTGGAGATTGGTAGAGAGGGTGAGAAAATGCAGTGAAACAAGTAATGAGTTTGGTCTGGGCTTTATTGCTCCGGAGCACGAGGTCTTTGTGCCACGAACTGACACTGGATGAAAACCTCATAATGACGACGGGAGGAAAGAAAATAAAGCAATAAAGGAAGAATGAAAACTATAGTTTGACATTAAAGCTGGCGTGGAGCGCGCTCGGTCTGCCCAGACGCTGATAAGAAGCATAAATAATATGCATTTATTATGTATGTTATTTAGAGAAGAGCATTATAAAGTTATTTTAGAGCTCAGCAGTACAACACAGAAGAGCAGAAAGTTACTGTTTTACACAACTTTCCCTTTATTTTACCTGTTAATGGTCCATTAGGCATCGTGGAAGCAGCCAGAAAGAAAGGACTGTTTACAGAAGGGCAGTGTGTAGTGCCAGTGTTCGGTTTGTCCACTCTGGGCTTCTGTAGCTGTTTGTCAAAATAAAAGCTATTAAAAAATAAAGTCTGTATGATTGTTAAAGATGAACGCATAATTGTATAAAAGCTTCCTTTAAATAATGGGAAATAATTGTTTTACACAAACTTTCTACAGTTCTTGTGTTCACTGTTTGGGTTCAGGTGTTCGCTACTGTTATTGTTATCCAATTAATATAATATCAGATATGAATAAAATTATATATGTCACTTAAACGGTTGGAAACCAGCGGTCTATGGTAACGAAAACACACATTTCATGACTCATTCATCCAGTAGTTGAGATGTTTCAGTCAGAATCATAAATATAAACCTTGTGGTTCAGAGGATTAACAGAATATAAAAATAAAACCCCTCCATGTCCATAAGGAGTTTACCATCTGAACATCTGTAATATTCACTGGTTTTCATCAGCAGCAACAGAACAACCCACATACATACGATCTTATTTGATATTGTTTATTGAATCTGAGCTGTGTCGTATGGCCTGTGTGTATCTGGTCATTAATAATAACTGCTGTGCAGATGAACCATGTCTGTAATCTGTGCAGGACATTTCTCGCTGCACGCTGCTGCTGATGAAGTCCCCTGATCAAACTAATCCCCCGGGAATCAAACTCTAATTTCAGATGTAGTTTGTTTTTGGCCGTGTAATTTATTTATTTTCCCTCCGGATGAACTCGAACGAGAGGCGGCCGACTGATGCTGAACAAATATTTTAGTGTAAACTGTCGGTTTTTCTGCAATTTTCTGAGAGTGACGGTTTGTAAAATATTTACCTTGCATAATTTTATGGAGCGCCGCAGGGATTTGAACTTACATAATTCCTGTTTGGTTAAAATCTTGTGTTTATTTTGAATTTTATTGCGATAGAGTGTGATTTGTCCCACGTTACGCTCCTCTCCTCCTTAACTGAGTGGACCCATGTGACTCTGGAGCACATTCAGTGCACTAAAGGCACTTTAAAGGTCTGTAGAAATGCTTGTATTTGGCTGTGTGATAATAAAATGCCACTTATTCAGTGTGATTCAACATCACTGCCCTCCTGGCCTCACACTTAGACGGTTGCCTCAGCGTGCCTCATTATGAATGCTGATACATGGTTGGAGGCTAAGTGCCCGGGAACGCGCTGGGTCAGTTTTATTTTACTGCCCTTATGCTTTGTGCGTCTGACAAATGCTCACAGGGAAGCAGGAACACATGCATAAAGTGGGAAAGATGGTTACGTTTTCTTTATCACAGTTGTGAGAGCTTTATACAAACCTAATTTCATATCCTTTAACTTTAAACCGATAAATCGTTAAAGCTCGTAAAATGAAGAATGATGTCCGTCCTATAAGACCCCGGCGAGGAGGGATGATATTCTTGGATTATTGTTGGAACATTTGGACCCTAAAATAAAAGAGAATATTGCCTTTTTCTTTTTTCCCTTCCCTAGTCTCCATCTTCCTTCCCCCTCGCTCTCTCCCCATCCGCCCTCCCCCCGGCTGCACACAAACACATAAAACAGCATAATGAAGAAATGGCCTGCTGCTTCTGCTTGCATTTGTTAAATATTAACAACATTCTGGATCGCACATCCAGAATTTCAACAATAGCAGGAACAACAGCACTCCCCTGGCGAAGGAGAAAACCTCCAAAACACATCAGAGGTCACATTCTAAAGGCGTAATAAGACCAGTAAACACCAGTGGTGGTTAAACGTTGGTTGAAATGAGCACTGAAACCAAAAGGGGGCACGACTGCTGTTGTTTGAAGGATGTAGGTTTTCTCCATCTAGAGGTCTTAAAGGGCCTCTGAGTCCGACCAGGGCCCGGTATGACGCCCAAAAGCATGTTTGTTCCAGGATGTAAACGTGACGTTTTCTGGAGAGAATCTTTAAAAATGTATTAATGCAGATCAGGTTCAGGTTCAGGTTTGCATTTAAACCACATAGGATTAACACAAAGTGTCTGCACAGGGTGCGTTATTGAGCCCCTTTTTCTACATGCTAGCATGACGTGGTTACTATTGTTACTATGATATTAATCAAATAGACAGTACAGACCTCTGCCCTGTATCTACAGCGCTGACCTATGCCCTGTATCTACAGCACTTCCCTCTGCCCTGTATGTACATGATGCCAATGGATGCGGTAGGTCAGTAGTATTTTTTATTTTTATATTTCATTACATTTTCTGTATTGCAACAATAATTTTGCTTCGTCTGTCAAATCCCTTGAACTCTGTTATTAGACGGTGCTGTATAAATTAAGTTATTATTACTATTATTATTATTGTGTCCCTCAAGGGTAAAATATGACTTGTTAAGAAATTTAGATTTGAAGTTCCAATGTGAGCACTTTTATCTGATGAATCAGGAAATTTTCAGGTCAAACAAAATACAAAATATGATAAAACTGCTACTCTATAGCATTGATATACAGGTATTATGGTTATTAATTTTATATTCCAAAGAGCAGTTACCTCCTACCTGAAATCAGACTTCCTAAGCTACCTGATCACCGCGGTGCGTAACCAGCTCACACTGAGCCGACAGAAACATAAGCTACTGCAGCTATTTGTCAAACTGATTTTCACACATTTGTCATTTGTGCATCTTTGCCAATTTATCACTCGGGGCTGCGCTTTACACTTCAGCTGTTCTCAACTATGCCAAGGTTGTTACACTGGAACAATTCTTCATCTGTGAACACTTGCAGCAGTTTATGTTTAGTCTGCAGCCGTCTTACACACACACACACACACACACACACACACACACACACACAAGCTTCTTAGCATCAACACAGATTTCTACTGAGAAGCTCCTGTAACAGAAAGTACTGTAGTGTTACTCACTGTAAAAATAAATCTCTACGTTTATGGGGTTAATACCATTTATTTATTTTTCAGCATTTTTTAAATACATGGAAATAATAAAAATAACCTGTGAATTAACATGTTTAAGGTAAAATAACATGAAACATCTGTAACTGTAAATAATAAAAAAATTATTGCTTATTTAAAGAAAAATAAAAAGATTAAAATACATTTGCAGATTACACGTTATATGTTTTTATTAAATTGTTGAATTAAAGTTAAATACTGTTAAAACATTTGTAAAATTATGTAAAATTAGTGACAATTAACAGTAGAAAAGTATTGTATAATTATAGAAGTTTTCCCAACACAAATGTTGAATAAATGTTGTTTATCAGTGTATAAGCATTGGTAAACTGTCCAAATACAGTTGTTATCAGTGTAAACAGCAATAATTACTGTAATCTCACAGATAATTACTTTATTACAGTTCTATAACTTTTAACATTCACATTAAAATAATAACAATCCAATAATAACAGCACTCTGCTGTAAATGTAAGTCTGATTATTGTATTATAGCAGAGTTCACCTGTATTTATAGAGTGTAAATAACTTTAAATTAAACATTAAAAAGACAAAAAGTTATACAAGATTTTAAATAACTTAAAGCAAAACATTGTATTTTAATTATAGAAAATTACTGTCAGTTATTTGACTGTACGGGCTCAAAAATTCAACATCTGGCTGTAAAAGTGGATCTCACCCTGAGTGTGTGAGAGGTTGTTTGTGCTGATTAAAAGAGAGCAGTGTGAGACAGTGTGTGTGTGTGTGTGTGTGTGTGTGTGTGTGTGTGTGAGGGGTGTGTGTGTGTGTGTGTGTGTGTGTGTGTGAGAGAGAGAGAGAGAGTGTGTGTGTGTGTGTGTGTTGTGTTGTTGTGTTTTGAGTGTGTGAGGGGGGAGTGTGTGTGTGTGTGTGTGTGTGTGTGTGTGAGAGAGAGAGAGACGGTTTCTGGATGCATCTGTGTGTGAAGGTAGAGTGTGTCAGTGTCTCTCTGGGTATAACAGTGGAACAGAAGATCTGCCATCTGGTAAACCCCCCCCCACCTGCCCATACTTTGGTGGTCCTCCATGTTGTGTGTGTGTGTGTGGTTGTGTGAGGTAGGTAGCGTCTTGGTGGTCCCTTAAATCCCTGGATCTGCCTTGGTCTGATTGAGCGGAGGCATTTGTGAGCATGAGAGAGTTATTCTGTAAACGACAGTACTGTCTGAGCTTACACTTCCCAGAATGCAACTGTTGTGGAACCAACACCCATGTCAGATTGTAATGTAGCATGGTCCTTAGATATGCTATGTGCTAGGCTAATCTATGTTGAAAGCACACATATATACATATCTATACATCTATATAGATACTGGATGTATAATCTTCTGTTCGCAGTGTGGATTATTGTCATAGTGGAAACCACAAGGTGTCTGCACACAGAGCGCCACAGAGAGAGGATGCACTGACCATGACAAACACTTTACCCCACGGAGATCTCAGCTGATGGATTATCCTTCCTCATACATACAGTTTGTATAGTTTATCTTTCTTAGACCCGTTTGTGTAACCGTACTAGTTCCCCTGGTTCACAGAGCCACACCTGGAAGCTGCCCGGCCCCGACACAGTCTGACCTGTTTGCCAGCGAGTCGTTGGGGGGTTAAGGGCCTCGCACAGGGCACCACAGTGCTGGTAATGACGAAGGAGGGCCAGTATTTATCCTGCCGGGCTGCAGATTGAACCCGTAACCTTCCTGCTCTGCTGAACACACGCTGAAGGAGACCAAATACACCAGTTATTTTAAAATCAGGCCAATATTATCTCTCCTAACTCTCAGAGATGCAGAGAGGGTAAATGATGTCTCATGACGCAGCTAAACAGCTTAAAATCCTGCTAACTAGCATTGTTAATGTTATTTATTATCGCAGTCGGGGTAATCAGGATATGAAGATGATGTTTTGTGCTCCTGTATTGTTTCCCTCTCTGTAGTGTCTGTGGTTGCCATGGTCACATGGCGAGCCGCTGCAATAAAATGAGAGGAGCGAGGTCGGGCATCAGTCAGCGCCCACCTCCGGAGGCCGGAGAGGGGGTTGTGGCGGGGTCAGCCACGGGGTGCCGGGAGATAAGACTGGCTAGAAAACCACTTTGGTGTTATTGGACTGAGGGCAGACAGGTTGCTACGGGATGCTACAGGTTGCTACGGGTTGCTACGGGTTGCTACAGGTTGCTACAGGTTGCTACGGGATGCTACAGGATGCTACGGGTTGCTACAGGATGCTACAGGATACTACAGGTTGCTACGGGATGCTACGGGATGCTACAGGTTGCTACGGGTTGCTACAGGTTGCTACAGGTTGCTACAGGTTGCTACAGGTTGCTACGGGTTGCTACGGGATGCTACAGGATGCTACAGGTTGCTACGGTAACACATTACGGCCTCAAGATGAATAAAGTCGTGTTATGAGGCTAGCTGGTTAGCATGCTAACTTCAGGCTAACTCTGCAACACAACACAAAGACGTCTTTGTTACTCTTCACATTCTGTTGATTGACGGTTTGACCGTGGGGTAAGAGAAAACTATTTCTGGAGATTAGCTAGCTAGCATTAGCTTTTCAGATCTAACTAGCTAGCTAACAATTATTGTAGTTTGCTAACAGCAGCTACATTAGCAGTTAGCATATGATCCAGATTCACACAAATCTGTTAGCCACCCTAACTAATGATTGGATTTTATTTAAAAACAGAAATTGTTAAACATTGTTAAATAAATAAATCAGCCGTAACATTTCCGCCGTTCTGTTCCTTCCTCGGACCGCCTTTGAGAAGTACTGACCTATAATTAAAAGTTAAAGTTAGAAATGAAATGTGGGTCATTGGAGGTGAAGGTAAATGCTCAGTCTTTCTATTAGTTCAATGTCAGCTCAACATTGTATTAAATGCTAAACAAACAAAGCAATCCCCGGCGGGTTCAAACCTCCCGACGGCCTCCCACTGCTGCTCGTGAATACCTCTAAATGTGAAAATGGCCGACTGTCAGACAGGCCTGTAATGACTTTGTTTGCTCCTTTCATTAACTGTCACTTTAGATTGTCAGGAGCGGTTCCTCCGACACAAAGTGCAGGTCAGATTAATGTGCAATCCCGCAAACAGCCCAATAAAAGCTCCTCCTCATATCACCGTTTCGTTGCTGCTTATGTGATTCTTGTCGCGCTCATCAGCCTCAATCTCCTGCAATAAAAGGCTTTTATTTTACAGCCCCGGATTGTGTTTGTGGTTATACTTCCTGTGGCGCAAAAGTGTTATGGTGTCGTAAATGATGCACATATTAGTCTGAAACGAAACCACAAAAAAAGGGGAGATAGACGGCATCATGAAGAGAAATAAGAGCAGAAATGCTGAGGGGAGGGGGAGAGATCAGAGGCGGGAGGCATGGGAGGAGGAGGAGGAGAAGGAGGAGGAGGAGAGGGGATGTTCAGGAGCCGCTGACCAAATGATTCATGACAAGTTAGCTCAGTGGAAAGACCTCTGGGGTCACCCGGGAAGATAATGGGGAGGAGAGGGGGTTGACACAATGAGACAGAGCAGAACAAAAAGAAAGAGAAGGGAGGATGTGATCGGAAGAGAAAGATGAGAAGATCAGCAGAGAGAGAGAGAGAGAGAGGGAGGAACTGTGAAGAGGGAGTCAATACAAATATGGGTCAGCTGCTACTGGTTCAACAGCAGCTTCCATTAAAGGCAACGCTGCATTCAGAGCGGCGCTAGTGGCGTTAGCTCCAGGGATGGTACACTGTAAAAAAACATGTTTGTAGATTTTACGCTGAAATAAGTTAAAGTCTACGCAGGGATATCTCATGGAAAAATTTATAATTTAAAGGAATGGTATTGTTACATTACACAGAAAACCACCGTCGGAGGGTTCTTGGTATTTTTTTTTTTTTAAACATGTTTCCTCGATGGTTTAAATATTGAATAACTTAAAATTCTGCTAAGACTGTATGGTATCTGTTTAATTGCAACCACTGGAGCTCCCCCTGCTGGTTATTGCAACCCCCAACTGTTAAAAAAAACCCCCCCAAAAAAAAAACCCCCAAAAACAGGGGGGCGAGGGGGGGTAGCCCCAGGGAGAGAAAAAAAAAAAAAAAAAATTTTTATATTTTTTGAAATAAGTTAAAGTTTCTATAACAGTAAAACAACTGTTATATCTCATGGAATAAACTTTTATACATTTTAAAGGAATTTATACGGAATAAAATGTGTACATTACACAGAAAACCACCGTCGGAGCGTTCATGGTATTTACATATGCTAAACTGTTTCCTTCGATGGTAAAAACTTTAAATATTGAATAACTTAAAATCAGTAGTAAAATAATCCAGTAGCATTTATTACTGTAAAGTTCTGGCAACAGTTGAATGTAGGTGGGAAAAATTCATGACTTAATTAACTGTTTCGTAGATTTACTGATACGAGTTGGAAATCAGTTTTAACGTCACAGCTGCGACTGCATCGGTACGCCGACTCCTGGATGGATCCGAACCCACCACGAACCGGTCGATGGTCCGATTCTAAAGTTAAAATCTGTAAGAAACTACAGGTTAAACTATATTAATACACATTAGGAATATATAATAGTTTGCTGCTAACAGCGTCTCCACTCTACTGAAAGGTAAAAGGGGGACCCAAGGGGCCCCCAAAAAAAAAAAAAAAAAAAAAAAAAAAAAAAAAATTGTGACGACATACTGGTTAGGTACCACTACAAAAGAAGTCTGTGGACGCTAATACAGCTAGCACAAGCTAGAAAACGAGAGATATTTAACTCTTTCCAGCCACAAGTTATTCTGAAATGAGACATTTTGGCTTCCAGTTTTTTCCCATAAATAAAAGAAATAGTTGGGATTCTCTAGTATTTAATAAAATCTATATATTTAAAGGTAAACAATATCACTTCTATATGGAAAATAAATGTCTTCATTAAATTATTGTTAAGAACTGTATCATTGTTTTGTAGCATTAGCATGCTAAACTCATCTTTTTTACTGTCATATCTTTAATTATTCCTCCTAAATATCTACTTAATCTTCTGATATTTCACCTTTTAAGTTTATTGATTACCATAAGGATATGCTACATAAACATTAGACCTGTTATACATACAGTTTCCTATGTATTCGACCTACATATGCAGATCATTCCTGTACACTTATTTTAACTCATCCTGAGCTAACACCTTTTTATTTTACACTCTGTATATTTTCAATTTCTGCTTTTATGATTCGTGTCATCAGCCTGAGCTTAGGTGGTTTCCTCTGAGACAATCTGCCACAGAGATGGCCGGAGAAAGAAATGAATGGTGTATGAAGAAGCAGTGACAGATAGAAATAATCAGAGAGAGAGCGGGAGAGAGCTGCCCCAGCTCATCAGAGAGCCCATTATCTCCGTGGAAGGAAATTGGAGTTGTGTGAAGGAGAAACACAGAACCGCACAGGAGGAGAAAGCTCCAGATTCTGAACGCCACCTCCTCCCCGCATGCTGCTGGTTAACAATAACAGGTCAAGGAGAGGGTCGCTGCAAACACACCATTAGGGGGAGATAGGCAGGTTCTTTTAACAGCTAATCATTCCTCATGCAGAGCCACACGGGGCGGCGCCGGCGTCCACAGCGCTGTAGTGTCACCACCGCCGCCACACTCTGCCGAGATCACCTGTCTACCCGGGGAAAGGGAAGTATGGACTCTTTGAGATATCTAGTATTTAAAAAAGTGACTCGTACACAGTCGATGTGATTACAGAAGCTACTGGCTCCAGATTCTTTAGTTCATCCTCCAAAAGTCAGTGAGGTTAGAAAGTTATATCTACTTCTGTTCTGGATTCACTACTGTCTGTCTGTCTGAGTGTGTCTGTCTGTCTGTCTGAGTGTGTCTGTCTGTCTGTCTGTCTGTCTGGAATACCAGATCGTGTGTGACGAGTACGTCACCTCCACTGGCTGCAACACTCAGACAGACATAAACAGTAAAATATCTGTTAGTAGTGTATTTTTATTTTTATTTATTTGTATTTTCCTGCTTTTAAATTTATTGTTTTTGTATTTTCAGTGCTTTTTTTGTTTGGTTGAGCTGGACGGACTCACTGAGAATGAGCTGTCAATCACAAGGTAGCCCCGCCCTAAAGCATACCCTGCTTTATGGTCTGTTTTACTCTAAATGGGACCATCAGTTACTAAATGAACATCATGCTGTATGGAAGAAGACTGAAACTAGAGACTGAGACCAGAAACTCATCAGGAAACTGTTTACTGAGGGAATAAATCAACTGAGAAGTCGACTCATTTCTCCATAAGACTGTATGGTATCTGTTTAATTGCAACCACTGGAGCTGCCCCTGCTGGTCATTGCAGGTTTAACACCGGCTTCACTTAACAGACCCAGAAACTCTGAGAACTAATTGACATTAAAGTTCTTCTCAATCCCTCCTTCAGTTTCCATAAGCGTCTCTTCAGAGTAACTTTTATTGGAGTTGTTTTTATCTGCTATCATCACCAGCTTTACATTGTTTCTCATCCAGCTCTGAGTTTATTTTATGCATTGCCTGCCCGCCACCGCCCGCCGCCGCTGCTGCTGAATAGCTTTTAGATAAAACAACAGTGTGCGCCTCCTCCTGAGATCGTCTGATAGCGGAAATATTACCCCAGAAGCAGCCCGACGACTCTGAAGCTGTACAATGAGTTTACAGCCGCTAACGGTAGTTAAAAACACATCTGCTGGATGGTGATGATACCTGGATCCTTTCTCTTGTGCTGGTGTTTTATTTCTATCAGGTCCAACAACAATAACTGCAATGAAGTTTGACAGCACAAAGATTTTAAATAATCCAAAACATTTGAGGTGTCAGTGGTTCCCTCAGAGGGCTTCAATCACCGGCTGCGTCGAACCAACGCTCAGCAGTAACACAGGCAGAGATTCAACATTTAATATATATTTATATATTTTATGTATTTTAAATGAGATATACTCCCTGAAATGTCCTCAGCCCCTAAATATATATTCTATTAAGCTCTGGGTGCAGCAGTTGTTTCTAGTTTCACTGTAATGTCTCATGTTAGCGTACGTAAAGGCCCCAAACCGGGAGGCTGATCGGTCTGATGTATTGATTAGCTTAGCTTGTAGCATATCTACGTACACTCGGAAAAGTTTGACCATTGTCTACTTAAAAAAATTATGGCAACAAAGTGACTCTTAATATAATTGAATAGATTTTAAGAACTTCAACTTTGATTAAAAACTATTGATTTGATTAAGTAAATTTAAACAAAACTATTAAATACAAAATAATGAAATCATTGGTTGAAATATTTTGGATTTACTAATCCAAATACATTTTACAGGTAAAACTGATTAATATTTACTAGGTATCTGAAAAAAAGTAATTTAGATATACTAAATATCTGCGAAAAAGTGATTTAGATTTACTAATTAATTAGGTGGAATTAATTTACATTTACTAATTATCTGGATGATATTGATTTATATTTACTAATTTGATGTGTGAAATTTATGCTATCTTTCTAAATATCAGGATAAGAAGGATTTGGATTCAATAAATAAAATAAGTTACATCAACTCATAACTTGAAACAATGATACTTAATTCAACACATTTAAACTGCAATTGTGCAATTGTAATGAGTATGGATAACATATTTAGAACAAGAACATTACATTTCATAACAAGACATGTTACTGTAAATGCAGCGGGAATGAAGAAACAGCACTGAAGCCTTATCGGCCAATTTCTTTAGAGGTCAGCTTATGATAACATACACATATGCACATTTATACGGAATGTGTACTGTATATGTGTATGTTAAGCTAGTGTGTGTGTGTATAAATCAGTATGGATAACATATTTAGAACAAGAACATTACATTTCATAACAAGACTTGAACACTTAAAACTCCAGTGTATCTAGGGTCCCTTTCCTAAGCCAGTAGCTTGCTCTTGAGGCTGTTAACTTTTGGGGACAGCTTTGAACAATCCAGTTCGAGGAAGAGTTTCTGAAAAGCTTCAAAAGTGTACCTGAGCTCATTGGGATAGGCAAGGTCCACTGCATAATAATTATTAGTGGAACACTTGAATTATGGAATCCTAACAATATATATATATATATGTAGGCCATAATTAGAACTGTCATGAAATTGCTCAAAAGAAATTAAAATCCCAGTTACATGGACCAGAATACAGATAACATGATGCATGTACAGATGTAAAGTTCAATATAATGTCATTTACCTAAACCGAACAACAGATGTGACGTTTGAGTGTAACCAAGCGTTTTCCTCCCACACTGTAGGCAGCCAAGGGGTAGACATCACCAAGTTTCTCCTGCTCCCAAACTGCCATTTTACCAGTGTCCTCCAACTGAAAAGATCTTAGATGCTCTTCATACCAGGCAGCAAGTAACTTTACAATGAAGTGTACACAGTTGTCCAAAATAGCAATCTGAATAATCTCAGCAAAATCAGGAAGTCCACCTGTAGAGCCATAGGAAAGGATCATCCCAACATTGTACCTTGTTCCATAACAGGTGACAGTCTTGGCTAACAGCACAGTAGACATAAGTGGTGATGTATCTCTTAAGGTTTCCTGTATGTCTGGATGCAGCATATTTAAGGCACCTCAGATATTTTAGCAACACATAGTGCCTGCTTTCCACCATCTGTTTGCAGGTGGTATGCTATCATCATCTGGTGTCGTGTCGAAAGGGTCAACAAGACATTCCTGAAATTGTTAGTCTGCCTCACAACTTGCTGAAAAAAGCTGTTTCGTTTCAAAGCGCATTGTCCATACACCAACCAGAGGCCCATATTCTTCGATCAATGTAGGGTAGTGTTCCAAAAAATGGTGCTTGGGTATCAGTCTCTCTTCTGGAAAAACTGCCAAAAATCACGATGTTCAGATATTTTAAAGTCCAGGTATGCAATTGTCTCAAGTGTATGAACAGGGGCAACCACCAATTCAACTATGTCTTTTAAAGTCAGAAGAACCTGCCAAGCAGAATCACCCTCAGGTATCAGTGAACCAATAATGAGTGGCAACAACCGTATTAGGGCCCAGTTTTCATGAGCGTTTCCCCCTATAGATTTACGACTTGTGTATTTTTGAGGGATTTCCTGAGGGCTATTGGTTTTGTCTGATCCCTTATAGGGGAAACATGTAATTAACTCATTAAGTTGAGTTAAATTAAAGTACTTATTCTTAGTGAAAACCTGAATACACAATGCCAGTTCTCTTGGAACAATCCCTTCAAATATATCATGACGTACATCTGGTGGGTACCCAGAAACAAAGTGACAGTGAGTCAATTTGTCACTCAGTGGACATGACCGCTTTACACCAAAGAAATGTGTTAAACTGGGATTTTCTTTAACAGTTTGTACATGCAAACTATGGTCCGCCTTTGTACGAGGTGGAAAAGCTCCACCTCACACTTCATGTGTCTGGTACTTTGAAGACTGTCCAAGACAAAACCTACATGTGTATGGCTCTGTGAAACTTTCAACTAGTCCACTGATCGAATGTGCACCAAGATTATCAGCTGCAACACAGTGTACTGTTCCTTTAATACTTTTTCCAGCACTGGGAATGAAAACCCCTTCCTGTTCTAGAGGGCAAAGATCTTTCAATAGTGGTTCCAAAACTACTTTGTATTCAAACTGTTTGACATCAACAGCTTTGCAAAGTAAAGCTAGGTTTATTGATGTTAATTCAGATTGCAACTCAGATCCCAAATTTGCCAAAACCCAATAAATGGCTGTAATTTTGTGTTTTTTCCTTTAAGTCCCTAGTGGGTTACACACCTCAAAATCATCTACATAAAGGATTATTGACAGTCGTGTTTCCTCTCCAGCATAAAAATAATTTTGCTTGTAAAATTTCCCATCAAAAATTGACTTAATATATCCAGTGCTGTTTGAACACCTGGATAAGATTCCCTAAGAATGTCTTTATTCTTCACGATTTCCTGCAAAGTTTTGAGAATGGGCACATACTGAAAGGTCTTGTTCTTTTGAAAATCAAGAATATATTCAACAGGGTCAACACACTGGAAATGCTCCTTAAAATACCTTCTTCTCTTAAAAGCTGAACTAAGAGGACCACCTGCTCCTAGTGCTGTACTAATGGGATGGAAGTTGCACAGTTGTTCTGACAAGTCAGTTATGATGGCCTGGTCTACAGTGGATTTATTTAATCTCAATGTTGAATCAAGTGCATTTCTAACAACAGCTACAGATGCTGAAGATGAAATGAAGTGAAGGTCTTCAACCAAAGCATCAATGCACCTCACAGATATAACCCACAGAATAAGGTTGGTGTCTTCTGCTTTTGTGTTTCAGAAATGTATTGTAAATATTTGTCCGGAAATTGCAACCTTCAAATACACAAAAGACAGTTTCATGGCCCTTCAGATGATTTCCAACATGCTGAAAGAAGTCCTTCTCAGTAGAACAACTAGCATCACAAACTAAACACTTAAAACTGGAGATGATGTTTGGCTGTAGACTTTCCTTAGCTGCATGGTACCTGGACAAATGTGTGCAAAGTGCACTTTTAAATGTGCAAGGGCAACTACCATAGAGACATGGCTGAGATTGCCCGCGACCAAATGTTGCGTGCTGTAGTCTGTAATGCTTTAGTAGGTTCCCTTTTGTAGCAGACAAAGACTTGCAGATATTACACTGCCATCCCATGGGCAAAAACCTAAAGTAATGAGAAAAAAGGTCCTATTAACTTGTAAATACAGTATAACTGTATAAATATTAACCTACTTCAATAACAGTGCTAATAATTACATAATGTACAGTGACACGTAAAAATTGAGGACCTTTGATTTTAGTGTTGGTTCTTTTTCAATCTTGTACATTTAAATAGTTTTGTGTGTGTCATCTAAAGAATGTACAAACCAAGTGTCATCATAATTACCTGCATATCTACATTTATCTATCTACAACATTTTCTATATTTTATGCTGCTTTCATTTCAAATTCAGGTTGGAACTTCAGGTTGAACTGTATCAAATTTGCTTAACCAGCAAATGTCAACAACATGGTATTGCAAAACAGTGAACAAACCTTTACACAATATACTGTATGTGAAATGTAGTATATCAGTATGTATTGTACAGTAAGTGCAATACCTGTGATCTTGAAGTGTTAGATTCCCTGCACCTAGAAAGAAATGCATAGCTTTAAGTCATTTGGATGAATTAATATTTTAAGCACAACAGGGCTCCAGACTGCGACCAAAATTTGAGACAGTGCGACTAAATTTGACATTCTCAATTCAGCTGAATTTAGCACCGAGCAGACAGGAAGTCACGCACCGCAATATAACATCCGGTTACTTTTCAAAATAAAACATTCAGTGTTGACGCCAGCACACAAATCTCAAAAAAGAGACAAACACAAGCTCTTCTACTAATCCTTCGGCTGGGAACACTTTAACACATACCTATAACTGCGGTCTCGAATTATGTGATTATCAGTCTGGATCAACTCTTGTCACATAACATGTAAGGTGTCATGTACAGTGTATGGCGTTGAATGTTTAGGAGCAAACAGGCAGTAACGAATCAGAGTAGCGCCATGCTCTTATTTACTGACCTCTAAGCAGCGTTCACAAACAGCCTTAGTGTAATGTGTTGTCATCGCGACCCACAACCAACAGTTTGAAAACACGATCGACACAGATAAATGGAGGGGTCAACTTCTTGCCCTGTTGACCGGGGAACTTGGTGCCAATGTAACACACCAGTGTTTAAAAACATGTAGGAGCCACCGCTGCCCCCCACCCGCCACCACCGCTGCCCCCGCTGCCCGCCACCACCGCTACTCGCTATAAAGTGTTGTTATTTACGCCTCTTACCTTGAGAAAATGGCAGTCAACGTCTGTGTGGCGAGAATGTCTTGGGCGGAAGTGTACGCGATTAAAACCAAAGAGTCCCAATTGAGTAAAATGTTTTAATTATTCGACATTGTTGACTTTACTATTTTACTATTTAAAATATAAATAAATTCTACTCAGCTGATATTATTCAAACAAAAATGAGTAAAATGCAATTGATAGATAATTCAAACTTGACTTGAAGAAAATCTGTCTGTTAGCATTGTATCATAACCTGGGACCTGTTAGCTTAGCACAAAGGCTTGTAAACAGCTAGTCTGTAATATGCAGCTACCAGCGCCTCTAAAGCTCATTATTTAACACTCATTAATTTATATATAATCAATTAGATTCTCTGGACTGTTGCCAGGCAACAGCAGAGACTCCAGGAAGTTACCATAGAGCCATAACCTCCCAGTAAACATGTAATAGTTGTTTGTACACTGGTGAACATCCTGTACCGGTGGACGGTGGCGTCCGTGTGCGAGCCCCGGACACAGGGGAAGAACACAATGAACCATCCCTGGAAGATTTCACGCTCAGCAGGTTTTTTTACTTTCCACCGGACCGTCGCGCTCAAGAGCAATAACGAGAAACAGGTTGAAACTGATTTTCCAAATTGCCTTTTCTACACTTGAGCGCTCATGTGGATAGTTAGTCATGCAGGCTAACATATGGGACTCGAGTTTTACAGCCTCTCTGCGTCGGAAGGATCAGTTCAACATAAAAGCAAAGACTGGGGAAACTGAATACGAACACAGACACTGAACGTCACTGGGTCCTTCTGGGACCTCTCTCCTATCACTGACGACCCCTCACTGACACATTATGTATATTTCATATTATATTCAATGCAAAACAACAATAACAATAACAGCTGATCAATTATAAACAGTGAACACAACAACTGCAGGAAGTTTGTGTAAAACGAGCAATCTGGTTGAATTTGGAGCATTTTTAGGAACTTTAATAAACAATTTCTGTCTGTGTTTTGCATTTATTCATTTTTTAACAATCATGCAGAATTAATAGGCTTTTCTTTCCTCTCCCTGATGCTTCTTCTGTTACTTTTCAAGGATTCAAGGATACTTTGTCATTCACATCAAGGTTGTATGATGACATTTAGACACAGTTCCCTTTGTGCTACCTACAAGAAACAAAAACTAAATAAAAACTGTATTATTTTAATGCAGGATGAGGAGATATCGACCTACTGTTTATATTTTGTATTCCTCGCGACCCCTGGTGAAGGGTCCCGAGCCAATAACACATCTTAAACATGAAGCATCACTTTAATTGACATATAATAAATAATTAATATCCAACTTAAGAGCCTCCATCACTCTGACTGTACATCAGGTTGATCTTAGGTAACTCTCCTTTGTGCTGTATTATAGAGTGAATGCTTACACACACTTTAGACCTGTTGTTCTGTGTGTGTGTGTGTGTGTGTGTGTGTAATTAGTGTGGTATATGGGTTATCAAACGGGCACCTCCCATCACAGATGCTCCGTTAAATTAAACCTCCAGAAGCAGCAAAACCAGAACCACTCGACTGCACCGACACTGCGGGGTAATTATGGTTGATTAGTCTTACTGAGGGGGGGCAGTTTTAATCTAAACCTTCCCAACCTGGGGGGGGTCAGGTGTAAGACAACCTGGAAACACACACAATAGCAGGTCAACATCAAAATATTTCTTCTGTCCAAGTCTGTTGGACCCAAACCCAACAGGAAGTCGGCCATTTTCAATTAAGTGGTCATTTTGTTTCACGTTATATTTTAACAAACTTCTCTGGAATTAATCTGCCTCCCTGCCTGATGTTTGTCCACTCTCAATGAATCCCCTGCCATAAACACGTCTACTGCTTGCAGCTTTAATTACTATTACTTATTATTAACATTATTACTACAAATAACTAGATATACAATCTGCAATTACTAATATTGTAATATTACTATACTGTAAAATATTCCCCACAATGCAATATAAACTACAGTGTGTTACTGTAATGAAGACATATGGTATTTTACATCACATATTACAGCCTGAACTGGATGTGTAGCACTACAGTCAATGTACTTTTTATTGTTCTGTGATATAAACTCAGGACTGTGGGTCGTATGCTGCACTGAGTGTGTCGCTCTCGCTGTGAACAACCAGAAGCTGTGTGGTTTTGTTGTGCCGTACGCAGCCGACAGGTGCGGTGGTAAACTGTTTCACTGTGAGGAGTGCACAGAATAAACCCCATTTATCTCGCAGTAATCCGTCTTTATACAAACAGCAGTCTGTTGCACAGGTGTGAATCTGCTGGTGAGGAACAGCGATCCAGATCATTTGGCTCGGCTCGGCTCGGCTCGGCTCCCAAACTGCTCTTCATTTAAAACCACTTCTGCTGTTTATTATTCAGCCAACTTTATCAATGCTTTGACCAGGGTTGGCAGGGTATTAAAGTAACTTGATTATTTATAACAACCAAATACAGAAATAAAGACGAGAAATGTCAACGGCTAACTGCACACAGGCTGTGGTCGGTAAGCTAGCTCCTTCAAACTGTAAAGCAATGTGTTTTCGGCTTTATTGCTGAAACACCTATCACCTGTCACAGAAACTACAGGGGAAAGGAAGCGCTGGGTTTGGATTAATGAGCAGCGGACCTTGAGGAAGATCCAGATCAGAACAAACCAGAGCGGGTGCTGTCGCCCCAAGAGGAGAGGTAGAGACCCAGAGATCTTGGACTTACGGCTGCTCCTGGCTAACGTCTGGTCTGGACCAGAGACTGCTGTATCCACGTCTTTACAGAGACCTGCTCCACCAACGTCCTGGATCCTGGATGGGCGGAACGTGTTCAGAGCCGACAGTGTGCAGGACGAGAGGAGGTGAACTCTTTACATCGATGGACTATGTTTGTTTTTATGTGAAGATGAAACCATGTTATAATTACTGTCTTGTTGCTGCTGCAGAATTATTCCCTGTGTATATGGATATAAATAACTGTATATACGGATTTATTTTATTTGTAATCTTATTATATGAATTTGATTATCTTTCTGTGTGTGTAGCAGGAAGGAATGTGGTTATAAAACCTTGTGTCACATCAAACACATTTCTTCATTCCCTGAAATATTATTGCTATATATAAATATATTCTGTAAGACAACAGAACATTGTAACGTTAATGTGGATTTATTGCATCAGAAATGTGTCCTGGAGGGCCGAGCTCACACTGTGACTCTGCTTTAAAGACAAAATAATGGTGAAATTTCCACCCAGTGAAATCATTTCCCCCCTGGGCCGAATAATGACCTGAGCAGTGGGAGATAACGGTGGTTTCCCTCCAGAGTTGTTCCAGTGAAGTCGTATTTATGTTGAACTGTGTTTTGTATGTTGGCGACATATGGAAGTCTCACATGCTTTGGGTCTTAATGTTATTATGAAAGTGAAACACTTCTGTGTTGTATTTATTAAACAGGTTACAGGATCCTGTTATTCTGTGTTCTGTGTGTGAGAGAAATCGTCTCTCAGACCCGAATCAGCCAACGACGCATCAGCAGAATCTGCCTGTCAAACCTTTCAGGGATAGTATTTACACTTTATACTGTAATATTTAACTTCCGTCTTATTATTTGACATATTTTATGACATTTTCTGCAAATGTTCACAGCGAAAAGAAAGTGTGAAACTAATGCATATATTACGATATCTGAGTCTGTATACCCGAGATACTGAGCAGCACATCAGGAGGAGCAGCTGACCAATCGGAGATCAGGGATGTAATATTTGGAGAACATGCATTACTTTGACTCCTCTGTAGCTGATCCCTTCATCTTAAAGGAATAGTTTGAATAGTTTTTTTGCTTCCCTGCTGAGAGTTAGATGAGAAGATCGATATCACTCCCTCACTATCTGTCCGGTAACCAGTTAGCTAAAGCATAAAGACTGAAAACAGGTCATTTTAACTCTTTAAAACTTTATTGAAACATATTTCATCGGAAATTATGAGTAACACAATATTTGAAGTTCAGAAAGATTCAAGAGGACACAGCGAGGAATACTGCCGGGAACGAGCCACAGAATTGGAGCGGGGCGGACCGAGGAGGCCGGCTGATGTCCAACGTTTTCTGTTAGCATTGAACAGGTAGTAATCATTACAGTGTATTACTGTTGATTTATGATGTTTATTATTATTTTATTTAACACATTTCACAGGAATGTGAGCAAAGACATTAATGAACAACATTCATTTTGCATTGTAGCAAGAACATGCTGTTCTAAAAGCTTAGCTTTAGTTTAAACCTGGTCTGAGAGACGAGGGAGGCAGGATTGAGATCACAGACATCCAGAACCAGTGCGCACAGGCGGCCTCTTTAAACCTATTGTTGTACTGTAAGTCCTGATGTATGTATGAGGCGGATTCACTTTAATAATGCAGGATCATAAACTTACTAACTTTAACCCTAAAAGATAATAAGAAAGTGAATTTATTCATTAAACAGAAGCCTGAGTGGGACTGTGTGAGGAACAGATCAGAGGGGACAAACGTGACGAGTCTTTGTGATTTAGATTCATGTGTCTGATGATTAAAGTTTGCATCCCTACGGGCGACCTACATGTTTGTCTTTTCACAAGCCAGCCTGTAACACGCGAGAACAGAAGCAATGCACCATGGGAAGCATGAATCAAAAAGAGAGAGCGTGTGGGTGGGTGTGTTTGTGTGCTGCTGAGGCTGATACCGAGAGACAAATGACAAAGACTGAGAGACTGAGAGACAGGGTCAGAACCACAGGGACAGACAGACAGGGAGGCAGACAGACAGATGGACAGACAGACAGACAGACAGACGGACAGACAGACAGGTGAGTCTAGGGAGGTTTTGGAGGCTGAACGGGCAAAAAGAAGAGCAATCTGCTCTGCAACATCTGTTTAACATCTGCAGCGTGCCAATCAGAGCCCTGGGAACACGAGAGGAGACGAGGAGGAGAAGAAGAGGAAGAAGAAGGCTTGAAGATGCCTGATGAGAGTGTGAGTGGGATGGAGAGGAGGGAGAGAGAGAGAGAGAGGAGGAAAAACATTATTGAGAGAGAGTCGCAAAGGGGGAGAGAGAAGACTTAAGATGAGAGAGAGATGAGAGAGGATAAGTCTCCAGAGCAGTAAACTTAATTAAAGATTTTATTTTTTTTTTCCTTCTCCTGCAGACTGACGTTGAACACTTTGGTGAATGAGAGGAGGAGAGGAGGAGAGGAGGAGTGATTGGGAATGGGCAGGAGGCCCAGAGAGATAAAGAGAGGAAAAAAGTGAGAGGTTAGAAGAGGATGAAAAAGTGTAGGTGAAAAGTGAGCTTCTGTGGATGAAAGGAACTTCATCTGCATCAACATGACCCCGTCTCCGGTTCTTCTGATAGGTACTGACCTCTGCAGACCGGGAACCCCCCACAAGAGCTGCAGGTTTGGAGGAGTTCTGACCCAGTCGTCCATCACAATGTGGTTCTTGTGAAAGTGGCTCAGATCCTCACGCTGCCCATTGTTCCTGCTTTAAAACGTTGGCTAACTAATCATTGATTAGTTAACAGCAAGAAGGAGCTTTCATTTTGTGCCACTGTTGTTTCTACCACCTCATTACAGTCGCAGGCAGCAAAGCACCAGCTAACCAGCTCACTTACAATGGATGTAATTAGCTTGCTAGTTGACTAGCGTTTTGCTATATATTTATGTGTGACCTACATTAGCCTAGCAACGTAGCATATCTAAGTACAGGAAAGGAGGACGTTGGTGGGACGTAGGAAGGGTCGATTCTAGGTTGGACAAACCTGCATTCTTTCTAATGGCCAGCGGGGGGCGACTCCACTGGTTGGATTTAATGGGAAAATTAGCTATTAAACAGTTTCCTGAAGAGTTTATGGTCTTTACAGCACAGTGTTCATTTAGTGAATTAATCCCATTTAGAGTAAAATATTCGATAAATCTTCTCGCAAACATGTTTCAGTTCACAGTTTATCAGTTTATCAGTTTACGAGCCGCCATTGTTTCCTGTTGGAACCTGCATTACTTTTAGTATATCGATGTTACACGAGGACACAACACTTCCTGCTTTGCATAAAATCTGGAGTCCATATGGAAATATCAGTCACGTCACAGTTAAACCGATTCCACCGACTGTCGTGGAAGTTTGCTTGAGTGTTCAGCGACGGGCAGACGGGCGCGGTCTGTGTGCGACGGGCGGCGGACGGCTTGTTGCTGTGAGGTTGATGTTTATGCACCACCCACTGAGATCATAACAGTTATTTACATACTGTTTGCTCTCTCAATGTCAGACACATCTTAGCATTCTCAGGGAGCGAGGCGTCACACAGCCCTTATAGAGGCCGAGGACTTCATCAGAGGAACTAATTAATATTAGTATATATATATACATAGTTTATTGTAATGTGCTCATTTCGCCAGCTGCTCCTATAGTGGGACACAAATATTCAACATTTTACACTATAAAACATACTCCCTGCTCTTCAACAGGTGAGACAAAGATGCACTTCCTCCAGCAAACATTCAATAATAATAATAACGAGCATTTATTTAAACAAATTAATCTGTAATCTCAGATTTCAACGATCTAAATAAACACTCAAAATTAAAAATGATGCCAGAAGGAGACACAGCATCACTGCTGGACTGGCCATCTATGCCCAATGGTGATTTTGGCCCGGGCCTTTTTTAAAAAAAATTTTGGTAAACTGGTAGATCGGCCCATAAATCATGATTGATTCTGGGCTGGACCAATTACAGCCGAGGGCCCCTCCCTCTTGGGCCTCAGCTGTCAATCATTCAATCATACAGAGAGAGAGGAGATCACGAAAGTGGAGAACAGCAAGAAGGGAAAAAATTTGAGCTAAAAAGAGACAAGCCCTTCAGGCAGATGCTGCCAAATGTATTAAAATAACACAGATGTTTGCTGCTATGGCGGAGCTTCATCTTCAGCAGCAGCAGCATCCGAAGCAGCCGCAGGTAATGATGGCCGAGGTGGCCGTGAGGTGGATGAGGGGAAGGGGAGGCAGGAGGCCCCGTGGCCCCCGCTGGTGCGTGTGGAGGGGAATCTGAACTTCAGGTAAGAAGTGATGAACTGCAGTCTACCTGGGTCAGAAATGAATCAAGTCTTGCTGGACAGTGGGACAGGCTGAGTACAAGAACAGAACAGCAGAGGATGGATCTGCAGAATGGGAAGAAGAAAGTGAAATTGGGACCAAAAGCTGTGATTCTTGCAAAAATTGCCCACTGTGCTGCTGATCAAATACTCAGGCGGTTCAGCATGCTATCAGATGCCTATCGTCTCCTTGGGCTTGCATACAAGTACCTGCTGACCCTCTCCCTGACTCAGGTGGCCTGTGAAAGAACATTCTCAACACTCAAGTTCATTAAAGCAGACTCCGAAGCAGCCTGTCCGCAAACAGGCTGGAGATGTTTAAGCTGATGGCCACTGAAAAGGACATTCTCATGTCATGTCATTGGACTTCGACATGGTCATTGACAGGGTAGCTGAGAAGAGTGAGCTGTTGAGAAAGCTGCTTTTGTAGCCTGATGAGGTAAAATAAAATTATCAAAACACTCATTATAATGTATCAGATAAGATTAGATTAAACTTTATTGTCATTGCACAAAGTACAGTCCAAAGAAAAAGTTTTGCATCTAACTTGAGTGAATTAATTAGAATTAGTGCATCTTAAAAGGTCTTAATGCATAAGACACTAGGTGGAATAAATATAAGAATGAGGTATTGAATATACAAACAGCTGTTTTCTTCCACCCTTAACCTCTCACTGTCTCTTATAGGATGCTGTCACTCATTTCTGGAAGCCTGCCATGGTTTCCTCTAAGTAAGTACTATATAGAATACATGATTCAACTATTTTTCTAGAGTGAAGATACCAATACTGTGATCATCTGAGCAAGTCCATCAGGTGTCATTCTTTCTCACCTTTCTCTGTTTGTCTCCTTTCACTTTTTAAAGGTTGCCATGTTTGAGGAAATGTTCTGTGTTGCTATGCTGTGTGTTGCTGCTGTGGAGGTCTAAGGTGACTGTTTATTGATGTGGTGAGTACATAGCCTGTGAAAATATCACTTAATCACAATCTGTCATTTATACATTTTATTATTCATCTCATCTTTGTTCCTCTCTGTCCTATTTTCAGGATCCCATCATACATTGTACATTGTTCAGGAGGTTAACTAGACCAAGCAGCCTTTTGGTTTCCGCTAAGTACCGTATAGAATAACGGGACTGGGAGGATGGTGTATGTTTAAGTTTATTAGACAAGTACATATACACCAAAAAGACAGTGTACAAGCATTGTCACAAGAAAGTTTGTTTTCATTCATAGGCTTCATTGTCTTTCCATCAATACCTGGTGGACCGGTCTCGGCTCAAAATGCCCGGGCCGATTTTTTGTCCCAGTCCAGCCCTGCACAGCATCAATATGTATTAACACAAGTTCTCACTTACCAATTGTTCATTCTCTATTTTTCATGTTTCGTACTTTATTTTAAGTAGTGATTATTATTTATTTATTTATTTTTATTAATACTAATCTGTATATACATATATTTTACACTTGCTTTGGCAATTGAATGCAACCCGGTTTCACAATCAGTTGCTAACTCGCTTTAAGATTTTAAGTTTAAGATGTGACTTTATTTCACTTTTATCTTTATCTTATATCTAAAATGTTAGCTACTTAGTTAACACAGTTGGGTTCAGTGTGAAGATGAGCTCCAGTTGCAGTAGTTATAATAGTGACTGTGTGTATGTTTGATACCACAGAAAAGAAATAAAAAGTTTACGTAACATTACTTCAGCGTCTTCTTAGACTCTTCACAGCAGACTGTGGATTTGATCTTCCAGGTTCATCTTTTTTCTTCTATATGCAGTTCAGATCAGCTATGCGGGCATACGGTGTCCCGTGGGGAACAGCTCTCCCTGCACATTCTCTACGTAAGTTACTTGCTTCAGTAGGACCTACACGGGGGGATGGTTTCTAAACTTTACAAATTCATTTCTGGACCCTATAAACCTTTACCAGTAGAGGGTATCTGGAATAGAGATTGAAATGAAGTAAATGATAGAGAGATTTGCTGGGACACAGTGTGGAAAAATCTCAGTGGTACATCCAAAAACCCCAACCATCAATGAACACACTATAAGTATGTTCATAGGATGTACCTCACCCCCAGAAGGCATTACTCTATGAAGATCACCACGTCTCCAAACTGTGACCTCTGCCCACTTAACTTGCATGTTTATTGGGAGTGCCCCGGCGTGGTTAGATTCTGGAAGGAAATATTTCTCACTTTAAGTGACATTCTTAAGATCAGGATCCCAGTTTCCCCAGCCTTACTTCTGCTTAATGACGATTCTTCTTTAAATCTGTCCCTGCAGCATAAACGTATTCTATGGGCCGGTCTCACAGCAGCCAAGAAGATGTTGGCCCTTAGGTGGCAACTGCCACATTCCTTGGCTTGGCAGCAGTGGGCCAATTCATTTCTTGAAATTGTTCTGAAGGAGTGGTCCGTTGCCCGTACGCACGGGGTCAGCCATAAGACTCTGCAGGCATGGGAGGCAGCACACAAGTTAGTTAAAGAAAGGGTGCAGCATGGCCGACCTTGATCTTTCTGTTATATTTTTATTGGGGGAGAGATCCTGGGTGGGAGGATCATTGGGAGTCGCATTGGGGTGGGGGGTTCGGGGTGGTATACGGGTTCTAATATTGTTGCCTTCCTAAAGATGTACAAGAGACTTTGTTTCTGTTTACATTGCTGGGTAGGGAGAAAGAAAAAAAAAACTGTGTATACGATGTGAATATATATATATATATATATATATATATATTGTACATTTTTCTATAAAAAATTGATCTCAAAAAAAGTTATAGCTATGATTCAGGCTAAAGACAATTAAAATCTGCCTACAATCGGTCTCCCAGATACGATCTGGAGCTGGAAGCTGCGGGTCAAAAAAATCAGAGGAGAAAATGTGATGACGGCTAGCAGCTAACGAGCTAACGCGAGCTAGAGGACAGTTTGACGACAGCGAGGTGATTTATGGAGTTTACTGATGGACTTGTTGCTAACAGTAACGCCCCGGGGTGGTTTCACCTGGATTAATATTAATGCTGCAGCCACTGTTGGGCTTCATTAGAGAACAGATCCACTCGCTGGTAATTAACACTAAATTATAAAAGCAGCATTTGGGTCGTCGTCTCCTCCATTACTCATCCAACAGTTTGTTATTAGTCCTATGTTTTTTACTTTTCAGCTTTCTGAAAATCACTTTTTGCTGCTAAAATAACAGAATTTCCTCGCTGGTATTTGTAAACAGAGAGTTGACTGAGCTTGTTAATAACCAGTAAATGAGCTGATACCAATAAATCAGGTTGTTTAGCTTCATTAGTTGCACTCACTTTTAGTTATTCGCTCATGTTATATGAACTTTGGCTCATCCTTTCGCTCAGTGACATCAGGATAATGTGAGCAATAAGAATAAAAAGGAGCAGAAAGACAAAGAAAAGTGGAAAAAGGAGGTTTGTTCTGATGAAACAGCCAGGTGATCAAACAGTCAGCAGCCCACAGATACAGAGACCTTTCAATCACACTCACAGGACAACAACCAATCACATTTGGAAAGAAACTGTGTCAACATTATTTAATAAATGTATTTGTACTGAACATATTTGCAGGCTGAGATTTGCTGTTAAATCATCTGCTGTTATTAATTTAAAGGTTGCGTTCGAGAGTTCACAGCAAACGTTAAGGTCTCGGTTTAAAGTGTCCAAAGACTCTGATATTAAAAATAATAAAGTCCTGACCTCACTGGGAAAACTTTTTGTGTAAGTTTGGTGAACTTGAGCAAAATCAATAATCCACAGTTAGTTTAAGAGCACAAACCTGCAAGTTCAGCAAAGTTTAAGTTCGACATATAAATTACATCAGATTCATTTAATTGAGTGAAAATCCCTAAATAACATTTGTTTGCGATCGCTGATGGTCGAAATATAGAAGGCGTCTTTATAAGACTGTAAAATGTGTAATTTTATGTTATATTAATACAATTTAAATGAAAAGATACAGTGTTAAAGCATCAGAAAGGTCCTCTAACATACACAGTACAGTGATCAGGAACCGGAGGCTGCCCTACTCTAACCAGTAACTTGTAGTGTAACTAGTTACTAATACATGTCGGTAATAATATTTCAGTATATTGCAGTTAAAAGTCTCATCGTGTGGTTGATCCCGTTAGTGGAGACACACACACACACACACACACACACACACACACACACACACACACACACACACATTGAGCTGTATCATCTCTCAGGTTGGAAATTACTCAGATTGAATCAGTTTTTACCTTCAGATTTTACCTACATCAGCTTTTAATGAGTATTAGTGGAACAAAAGCATTTTCTCTACAAAATCTAATAACCTAAATGAAGCCATATATCTGAGGAGCCGCTCTGGCGACTCTGGGGGGGCCGGCAGCTGCAAGACCGGCACCTTGTTCTTCTTAATTGGGGGGGAAACTCCAGATTTTAATTAGGCAAAGTGTTGCTGGGGTTGCACATTGTCTCCTTCTCACCTGTGAGTCTAATTACATGATGTCTCGCTCCAGGCGGCGTTTAACTTAAATACAGAACACAGGGGGTACATTAACTAACGGAGGCGAGATCACTCCAGTTTGGTGTAATGCGTTATGTAAAGAGGTGCTCGGGGTCGCTCCTCGCTGCAGGGACGTCTCACGGGTTGGATGTCGGCGGCGGGAAGGTTTGACATAGGATGAGGTTGACAAAAAGAACACCTTTAGATCCATTAGTTGGATCTATTGTCAGAAATAAAATATATATAAATAAATATATGTATTATATTGCCATGTTTAACAGTTCTCAGCATTATTTATACTCATTATTTTCATTATTTATTCACACTGCTGTTATATATTGCATTACATATACTTTTGCATGTCTTATTTTCTTTATATTGTTATATTCTGTAGTATAATGCACATATTTTTTAAATTTTATATATATATATATATATATATGAGATGTTGTTATACAATAATAAAGTTACTATATATGTGTATATTACAATATATGTATAGAAAAATATGTACATTAAACAACAATATATAGAAAATAAGACGACTAATGAGAACTAATAATGCTGATAACTGTTTATCGTGGCGCCAGTAGTCATTTGTTAGATCTATTGTCAGAAATTAAATATAATATTCATGTTTTTATTAGTGTTTAATCACCTGAAGGTATCTATATAATAATATCTAAATAAATATATTTATATATATACATATTGGATTATATATACTTTTGCATGTCTTATTTTCTTGTCTAATTCTGTTGTATAATGCAATATTTTTTTAATTTTCTATATATATTGTCATACAATAATAATGTTACTATATGTGTATATATACATACACAGGAAATTTTAAAATAGTAATGTGTAAAAATATGTACATGAAACAACAATATATAGAAAATAAGACGACTAATGAGTACTAAACTGTTTATTGTGGCGCCAGTAGATGACTCGCTTAACAAAAACACAACAATCTTTATTTTCAGGTGACTAATTAAGACTAATTAAAATATTAATATTATATTAAATTTGTGCCAATAGATCGTTCTCAATGTTTCTCTATCGACCTTCAAATGCCAAAAAACACATTGTGAAACCATGTGATCTTGTTGATCTACAGCCACTGTGTGGATTTATTGTCCTGCTGTAACAATATCAGCTCTGTTCTCTGGAGATATTTAGTTTACGCTGCAGCAAATTGAGCCTCAAACCGTATTTCATAACTGCTGTCACAGATATTTACAAAGCCACAACCACAAATATGGAAACAATCTGCAGACATTGGGTTTATTTAGCTGTTTGGGATTGCTTTACACAGATGCACTTCATTATCCCGCTCAAGATTAAGATTTAACCGTCGTGTGCTGCAGACTGATAACCTTTTCCTTTCTCTAAAACGGCCACTTTCTCAAAGGGAGTTCTGCACGTGCTCCAGTCCGACGTCCTCGGAGAATATTCACACCAGCAAACGTCTCATTTCCATCAAGGTCAGAGGAGGGGGAGCAACTTGGAGCCGGAGACAGAGACCAATGCTTCCCCCCCGAAGTTTTTCTCCAACTGTTGTCGAGTTCTCCCAGAGCTAGGTGGGTGGGGTGGGGGGGGGGGGTTCAGAGAGTTTTTCGCCGACACATGCCAGCATCTCTTGATGGCGTGCCAGCTTCGCTTAGCCGCAGCCTGGCTGTGACATTCCTCCTGGCAGAACAAGGGGCTGTGACTCGGGCGAGGTTTTCAAACATTTCTCAAAGCCCCCGATGAGCAAAATTATGGCTAATTAGTCACCAGACTGCCACAGTTGATTAGGAGTGACAATGGCACATCCATAGCTGACAGCACCAATCTCTCTCTCTCTCTCTCTGTGTACATCTCGCTCCACCCGCCGCTCACTGCCGTCAGCAATGACATTACAGAGATTGGACGACAGTATTGAAATAAATAATTCACCATCACATCTGTTATCTATTCACGGTAAACATTCCTCTCATCAGCAGCTGGATGTCAGTCAGCGTCTGTCTGTCTGTCTGTCTGTCTGTCTTTCTGTGCGCAGCCTTTTAGCTTCACCCCGCTCCCCGGCTGCCCTACATGCTGCTTGGCCTACATTCGGACTAGAATTCCTCTGAAGAGAGGAGAGAGAAAGAGAGGCAGAGTCCTTGGCGAGGGCGTAACCACGGTACAGACATTACGGGGGTCCGGTATTTCACATATTTCACATATTTCACATATTTCTGTGCATTGCTGGAGACAGTGAGGTTAACTTATGATCATAAGTTAACCTCACTGATACTTTACAACAGGGTGGAAATTAAGACTCTAGTGAGCCTAATTTCCATTTTAGTTGAAGATCATCTCCTCCGAACATTATCAGTTATATAATTGATCCAACTTCCTCCTTTCCTGTACTCTGATATGCTACGTGCTAGGCTAATCATATATATATATAAGTCACCTTAAAATAGCTGATGTAAGCACAATGTTAGCGAAATCAGTCATTAGCTAGAAGATGGTAACTGTTTTTAACATTAGCGCCTTTTAGCTGATAAAGTGCTCGCTAACTAGCAAATCCATATTCTATTGCTAGGATGTGTGCTAAGCTAATCTATGTTAAACAGACAACCACATAATGAAGATGGTTAAAAAATAAAAGCGACATATATATAACATTACATCAGCTAACATTAGCCACATCACTGTTAGCTGTCAGATGTAATAGCTAGTTAATGGTGAATGTAGTTAGTTAGTTAGTTAGTTAGTTAGTTAGCAGATATTTAATTAAACCTCCTTCAGAGACCAACTTTAGCTCAATGATGTAAATCAGGTTGCTTTTATTCTGTTTGCCACCATATTGAATTATAGTAAACTGTTTTATCAGTTTCCAACTTTTATTTTGAAACTCTCTCTCTCTCTCTCTCTCTCTCCCCCCCTCGGGGCCCTTATAAAGAACCGTATTAGTTGGATGTGAGCAGCAGCAACAGCCTTTGGCGACATGTGTGGGGCTAAGGGACGTTAATTAAGAGGCCCATTTATAGTTCCTCATGCCGGATCGGCGAAGCTGCAGCTTTCAGTTTTGACACGGCTCTATCTGTCTGTCTGTCTGTCTGTCTGAGTCACTGTCTGTCTGTCTGTCTGTCTGTCTGAGTCACTGTCTGTCTGTCTGTCTCTCTCCATCTGTCCCTCCGTCTCCATATTGTTCTGGAGGGCCCGACTGACCTTACGAGTGGCTGTAATGAGGAGGAGAGCGGGGCCGAGGCTGGATGACAAACTGTGGCCACAGTAAGAGTTATACTGAGCTCTAAAGAGGGAACAACTCTATAAAGGGATCCTTTATCAATACCCATTGTATTGATCCAACTGTCCATCGATTGAATCTGCAGGAGTTTGTTAAAGGGAATGTATTTATTCACAACCAAATTAAAGTCTGTAGGTTACATCCATTAAAAGGTTAAATAAACAGGACAAGGTATTACAGTGCTAGCGCTAACCTTCGTGCTACATAGAAACAGAAGATTCATAAAATAAATAAAACAAGATCGATGTGCTCACCTGTTTTCATACGTATCAGTGAAACGTGCCACAGGGGCTGCTCTTTAGGGGGCGCCGATACACAAGAACCATACAACACGTAAAGTTCAGCCACCACTGAACACTTTAATAACTATTCAAGCTTCTTTAAATAATGAAACTAACATGAGTCATTCCACCGGTTGCTGCTCGGACCTCAAATATGACAATTAATAACACATACAACAAAATACAACCATTCATTTAACTTTAACAACCCATAAACAGAATTTCATGTATGAATTGCGTCTTTTTCAAACACTGAAGCCGAACAGTAACTGAGCTGCAGAGGTAATGTTTGCACAGGAAGCAGAAGCACACGTATGTGTAATCCAGTGTGTGCCATGTTGTGATGCACTGCGTCCTCGAGCACTTCCAGCCCCAGCTGTCCAAACACGAGTGAGGACAGTACGGCAGCGAGTTACAACAATGACACGGATAATAAAACGTTACCATCACTGCTTTTTAATCACTCGCAGTATGAAATGAAATTATGAGGTTTAAATGATTTATAAGCTGTTCAGTGCGCCCTGCGGAGTCCTCCTCTCTGCTTCAGGAGCCGCTCTGAATGATACCAACACCAGTACGTTCAGATAACTACATTTCTTATTTGTGTCCCACCTTGAAATCACATTACGTCCCGTAGTCCCACAGTCTGCCTCAGCGTATTGCAAACACACACGTGTGCACGTTTTATTACGTCTCATGATAAATATAACACTGGTGCACCTCGGGGAAGCCTCACTACGGCTCCTTATTGTCAGAAACAAGACGCCGGTTTAGGATAACTAATTACCCTGGAATTACAAATACACTTAAAAGGGGGATTGCGTATAGTTTCAGCATCCGCATGTTTTATTCAGCGTGCCTCGAGGCGGTGCAGTTTGTTTATGAGAGCATGCGTTACTGTTCCCCCACAGGGACAGACAGCGGTGGAGAGACAGAGCTCAGGAATTAAAAACATGTAGTAATTAAATGTGATAACTAATGAAGTGAATTATACAACTTTTATGGAAGTTAAGTAGCTGAAGTTTGGTGCTAGAAATACTAGTGGATCCATCAGCTGACTGCCAGTGAACAGCACTAAATATGATCCAGTTTCACCCAAATCACTGATAAAGTTTGTTACTGTCGTCTGTACAGTGATAATAAAGTTGTGTTTCTGTACTGTCAGATTTTGTTTTACAGGACAACGATTGGATTTTGATATAAATTGGGAACAATTTAACGGAGGATGTGACCTTAAAGGGTTCAAATGAAATGTTTAATTGTTGTTTATTTGTGTTATTGTGTATAAGTTATTGTAACAAAGATCTTTTAATGTCAGTGAGACTCTGATTAAATAAAAGTTATTATTACATTAATTAGCTCGTTGGTTGATGTTAGCTTTTAGTTTTACTAGCATTAGCGTAGTGAAAACACATTTATAACTGATAACTGCGCACGAAAAGGACACTTCGACACTTACACTGTATCTCATGTGTTATGTATGTTATGATAAATGTATAGAAGCAGACTAAGTTACTAATAACATATTATAATTACATACTGTGTATTTATAATATGGCAGTGAGTTTGGACTCATTCACTCACACTGAGCTCCGAACCGTTGGTTTATGAATAACTTTAAATACTTTAAAATATTTCTCCTTGTGAAAGGTGACTGATTCATTTTGACTGTAAGTTAACGGACGACCACGAGGTTAAGCATTTATCTAAGACGTGGTTTTGTTTAGGAGGGTGGGGGGGTTAAACCTCTAAGGGACTCAATATAAGTCAATGAAATGTCCTCCAGTTGTGTCTGAGAGCGAGACCACGTGCATGCTGGGAGCCTCCACAGTTTCATCAATAAGCCATTTTTCTCCCCTCTCCAGTGTCGTTTGTCTCGGCTGCAGAAACCAATAGGAATCCATTATATCGAGCCCCGTCCTGATTTCAGTTGGACAGTCGGGCTCACAGTGTCCTGACAGTGACCAATTGAACGCTGAGATACAGTCTCTGCTGTCCAATACAGTTCAAGGAGAACGGAGGGAGATCGGGATTCTTAATTGCTAATAGACTCGGCAGCAGATTCAGTTCTCCATCTTCCCTCCATCTCCTCCTGGTGGTGTTAGCTGTTAGCTTCATACTGCACACATCAGATCAAACCAACATCAGTGGAATATTTCACTGGAACAAATCTTCAACTTACTCTGCAGAGTGAGTTACTTCACATTCACAGTAGAGATTTTAATGTCTCCAAATACCAGACTCACCTTACTTTACTGTTGTTCATAATCGAACATTCGCCTCACGTTACTGTGGGATCATTTGTACTTTACAACTGTTGATGAGCCTGAAATAATCAGATGTTTCTGTGATTTAATGTCAATAAACGGAGCAAAATGATGCTGAAATAACGACATCATGATGCCGATTTGTAAAAAGTCTGATTTCAGACTCTGTCGGTCGGCAAGACGACGAGCCACCAGCTTTTAAAATGCTTGTTTTCTAAAGAGTTTGGTGGATCAGGGCTATACTAACTGCTAACAGCTGGAGTCAGTAACATATTGCTACCAGGTAGTCCACTGACACAAACATTATGATATCAAAGATGCACTTTGGGAATCTTAGGAAACATAATTAAGGTCAGCGGAAGTTTTATGAATGATGATTTGACAAAAGTTAATATTTAAAAGCAGATTTTTTTTAGGTTGGCCATAAAATCTCCGGCATAATCTATTACTTGTCATTTTTATTTTTTGTTTTTTAATGATATTGAGACATAAAGCCTATTTAATAGGCCCAATCACAATAACACTTGGCGCTGAAAACCTGAAAATATTTTAACTTTAATCAAGATACTGGTGGAGTTTTAAACATTTGAAACTGCATTTGTTTGTATGTTTACAGGTTGATGCATTGGCACAAATAAAGTACGGTAGCTCGCCGTCTATGTTAATCTGTCAGTGACGGACAGCCTTCACGATTCCTCCTATATAAACTATAAATCCTCTCGCTGTATTTGGTGTTCATGGTGGTTCAGAAAAGCACTTTAGAGGTCGTGCAGGACTGAAAAATGTGTTTATAATAATCCGTCTGTTTGTCTTTGAATGTGTGTGATTGCTTGTTGTTGTCGTGAGCTTCCAGAGTGACCTCAGGTCCGTCGCACTTTCAGAGTTAAGTGACAGTTGTCGGGAGAGGAACTTTTACTTTCGCCGCCTCGAGGTGAAAAGTTGCTGATCGGAGCCGTTAAGAGGTCGTCTCCAGAGAGCTTTCTTCCCTCCGGGTGCGAGTCACTTCAGCCAGGGAGACACTCGAGCACATCTTCATCGACACGTTCCATACAGCGCTCCAGATGAAAATCCCAAACTGCTTTGCTTTCTTTGTGAAGTGCTGTTGTCAGATCTCGTGGCCTCGCTCGCTGATGGAGCTGCAGCAGTTCTAACTAATGAGTCCAGTCAGGCCCACTGGAGCCTGTAAGCTCTCCCCAGGCTTCTGTGCTTGTATGTAATTTGCGCTGTAAACATCTCCCCGCCGCTCCTGACCTTTAACACTCCAGCTGGGCTGAAGAAAATACTGCCAAGCAGAAAGCATCAGCCTGCCAACTGTATGCTGGCTTATATAAGCGTTAATATCTGAATAAGTTCTGTGAAACTATGTTTTCTGTCGGCCGTCGAATTTCTCAGTGAGGTCCTGACAGTGTTAGATGGGAAATATGTTTTCATTTCATTTCTTCTCACTAGTGCTCGTGCAAAGGAGGAGCTACTGTAAACCGAGCAATGTGTTATATATATATATATATATATATAGAGAGAGAGAGAGAGAGAGATCAGTATGTTTCTGATTTTACTGTTTCATATTAATTGCAGTTGTTAAAGCAGTGATCATAAGACACTGTAAGTGCATAATATTCACTTTGAAATGCAACAGGGTTTGAATTTCTTCTCCAAGCTCTCAGTTCTCATAATTCACATAAGTTACCTTGCGAGGAAGCTGGACCCAACCACAGTGGATCCAACCAGCCAGCATCCTTTAAGGAACTACTAGCAGCTACTTCATTAGCCTCAGACATGGTTTAACACTAGGTGTGTGTAACATTGTGTTCATTCAAAAACAACAACAATGGCGGCTACTTAAGAAGTTAGCGTAGTAATACAGAGAATTGTATAAAAAGTTCCCTAAACAGGAAATAATCTAAATTACTCATTTTACGTCTTTTTTGGTTCATTGCACAGCGTGTATATGAATATGAAAAATATCCATAAAATATGTAGTTTAAACGGGTCATCAGTTCACTAAATAAAGACAAAGGTTGGGAACCTGTCATACATGCTGCTAGCATCAGTTATATCAGAACTGGTATTTCTTCATACTGACTGCAGTACAAACACGGTTCATTCATCTGATTGGTTGAAGTTCACCTAAATTACCTTTTGTTGTGTATATATACACTTTATGTACAAAATGGACGCAGCGTTGAATGTCTTTGAGGACAGACAGTCTGAAAATGTGCAGTTATTCTCCACATGAAACAAAACCAAACTCGCAGTGGATCACGATGAAGAACTAACACGGACACACTGATCATCAACACTTTGAATGCACCTTGTGGCCCCGGGTATCCTGGAACACCTCCAGCTGCTCTCACATTAAAATGTCCTGGAAATAATCTTTGTTGTCCTGGAAATCTTCTGGGAAAAATCGTCTGTGCTGAGAACAGCCAAACTCACCACGAAAGCTAGCTAATGCAGAGTCCCATAAACACTGACCCTGATTGATTGATTGATTGATTGAAGATGCATGGAGACATAGAGAAGAATCTGAAGTCACAGGTATCGTGTAGTGATACTTATTGAGGTCTATAACTTTATAAATATCTTATTTTAAGTGCAGACTTTTTGTTCCGCTGTGTTCTTATCGCCTCCGATGGAGAAGGACGAATGAAAGACCTCGGCTTTACTTTCTGTTGTTCCTCGGCTGGCATCCACTGTGGTTGTCACTTACAGTACATTTTCACTTCCTTCTTTCCCTTTTTTTTTTACTTCCTCCTCTCCTTTCATCTGCCCCTCTGCCCCGCTGCAACATGGCAAATCTCACCCCAAAATAATGTCTCTTCCCCTCCTTCCTCTCCTCCACTTCACTTCATTTTGCTTCTTCCTGGCCCGACCCCTCTGATCCGGGACCCGTAGGGGGCTAACGCAACCTTTGATATCGGCTCCTCTCTGTTTGACACGACTCCTCGGGGGAACGAGCAGACAGAGAAAGGGAGAGAGGAAGAGGAGGAAGAGGGACACGGAGATCCAACTGATACTTTAAACGCCACAGTCTTTGAAACAGATGACTTGGTCTCTGAGTCTCAGTGCCTCTGGCGGGAAATGCAGCAACATGACGTGACACATAGGTCACACTGCTTGAAGTGGCAATATGTGTTCAGAGCAACAGAAAGCAGAAAAACTCACTATTAGAGAGAGAGAGAGAGAGAGAGAGAGAGAGGAAACAGGACGACTGGTGCACTTCTTATTACTTATTAACGTCCCCAACTGATGTTAAAGTGTTTTTATCACATACGTTTTAACGCTATACGTCTCCTATCCTCCAGAATCTGTCCCACAATGACAAAACAATATGTTTTAAGTATTTCCAGGTATGTTTGTGGTATTTTAGTCCTATTTCTGCCCGAAATTTAACAAAACATTGTTGTTACTAATGCAAACTAGTTCCATCTGAAAGCTACTATGAGCAAAACGCTAGCTAACTAGTTACCTAATTTAATTTAATTTAATTTAATTACCTAAGTTAGCTCAACTTTAGAACTTTATTCAGTGATTTTGGTGAAACTGGATCAGATTTTATTTCCTGGTTTTCCCTCCGACGTCCTCTGGTAGCTTTAGCTAAAGTAGCTAACCCGTTTACCCCTTAAATAAAACATGGTTTCTGTATTTTAAGAGACTCATAATTCAACAGCACACACCAAACCAATGAAATTACAGTTTTGGTAGTAACAGAAGACAATATTGTTGAAATGTTGGTGCATGCTGCTTATGTGTGCTTTGTGTCTGTGTACATCAATCTAACACAATAAACAGTTGAGTTTTAGTGCTGACAGAGCTGAGTGCTAATTAACCACTTCTTTAAATATGCCATATGTGTCCCGCTCTGCGATAGTGGCTGTGATGCAGATCCAGTGTAGTGCAGCTTTGGACTGACTGAAGCCTTCTGAGTGGGATAATGCAGTCGCCTCTTGCTCAGCCTCCAGTGAACCTCCAGTGAACCGATGTGCAGTTGTTCTTTTGTCGACAAACGTCTGCGTGGAGGAGAAACCATAAATAATCTTGTACATGTATCTACATATTTAATAAAGTTTCCCTATTTCTTGTCAAGTGTTTGTTTGGAAGTCTGAAGTACTTATATTCAAATAAGACCTCCTCGGTACGAAGATACCTGGCTCTAACGGGGTTTAACGGCCTTTCCGAGGCATTTTCCAGGAGTTTTCCTGACAATCTTGGACAGCACGGTCATATTATTTACTGGTTGGTCTAGTATTGAAACATTTAACCCGTTTTATTCCTCCTTGTTTAATGATGCAAGTCTGGCTTTCCATGGCTTGGTGAAAAACATCAACCTCATTTGGCCGATATTTAAGCATCAAAGCTCTAATACACAACTGCCTCGCCACCAAACTGGATGCCAAAGCTAAAGCAGCTTTAAATAACAGTACAGTAAAGCTGAAAGGAGGAGCGACGTGTAAAACCGCACACACCCCATTTTACCTCAGGTGTGTTGTTGTTGAATGACGGCCAAATAAACCATCAGTCGGTGCTTTCAGAGTGAAGATGTGCAGCATTACGAGCAGGTAGGGTGAGGAATCGGCTCAATGAGAGTTACATCTCTCAGATAAATTACAAACAGGACACGTTTTAAAAGGTCGGTGTTACCTGATAACACAATTAGTTTCATGACGCAAGCGAGAAAACTGACCTCAGTGTCAATGACGGAGCAACGCTTCTGTCCTTGACACAGAAAGAGCTTTTTATCTCGAATATTTTATCACTCTGAAAAACAAACACACATAAAATACCTCAGTATGAATCGCTTTGGTGATACAGAGGTTTAAATAAGTCTGAGTGTCTAAAGGAAAGGTTTTAAGACATGTATATCACACAAAAGCTTTTCACTGACTGTATTTCTTATGTTTTGCAATGAGAGACCTTCAGACAGCAGAGGTATTATCATGGTGGTTATTAGATTTCTTCTACATTAGCCCAAAGAAACGCTGCAACATCAAGAATTCTGCACGCGTCTGAAAGGGGCGCTCCTGTGATTTCACACCTGATGTTCAGGTTACTCAGTTTTCTGAAAAAAGTCTGAATTAATAACTCTGACATGTTGACAGGATTATCTCAGCACTGACTCGACAAAAAGAAGTTAGAGGTTTAAAACACATATGTATGAAGAAAAAAAAGACAGACTACAGCAGCTAGACAGCAGATTTTGTGGAGCGAATTGGACCCCAAAGATTAACGTTTTAACCTTTTCACAAATATTTTCTCATGTACTATCTGCTGTTTTTATCATCTACGTCGGTGAATTAAGGATTTATTTCCACCAAACCAGAGTTGGTGATTGTTGGAAACACTAACAGAGACGCTTTTAATGAGTTTTATTCAGTTTCTGTTCACTTTGAATGAAGTTCCGATGATCTGAAGGTAAAATGAGTGTTTCTGTCTCTGGAGTCTGGTGGAGAGTGATAGTGATATTACGGCTGTTTGTGGTTAAACTAAAGGTCTGTCTCTGTAGGGATCCTTTCCATAATGCTGTCAGACACTGACAATAACAACCTGAGTGGATAAAACTACTTATAGTTAACCACACTTTTGGTCTCTAAGGATTAACATTAGCTTACTTGTGGCAACCTTTTTCACTAATATTTTAATATTTTATTTTATTTATTTACCAAGTTTCCACCAAACCAGAGTGGGTGATTGTGAAGTAAAGGCTGCACACTCAGCAACGCATTAGCGAATGGCTTCAGAGTTTTAAGTTTTGAGTGACTCTTCATTAAACCAGCTAAGCTACTCCAAGCATTGTTGTGCAAGATTGTAAAACTTAATTCCTATCAGACATGAGCATTAACATCTTATCTGTTGTTTTGAGCAAACATTGGTTTAATCCCTCACACACACACACACACACACACACACACACACACCTCTTGGGGGTAAGAGAGGAAATAAAGACCAGCACAAAACACAAATACACACATGTATTCAAACAAAAACACAAGTTAGGGTTACATCAGGTTACAACAGCCTGTATCACACACAACATACACACACACACACACACACACACACTCTTCCACCCTGGCTGGCAGAGCAATGTCTTGCTTGGCATTCTGCAAATGTCAGAAGGATAGTGTTCACAAATTCAGCCAGGCACCTGGGAGATTACATTTTATCAACATACAAATGAGCACTGCTTCATACTACACTGGGAACTGTGACAGAATACTAACCATGGCTGAAACGATAGGAAAATGGCTGTGACACTGAATTGTGGTGCCCTGTGTGAGGCTGTGTGTTCGTGCACCTTGCTGTGTCTGTTTGATTTCCCTGTGTGTGTGTGTGTGTGTGTGTGTGTGTGTGTGTGTGTGTGTCTCTGCAGTATTAAAGCTGTGATGTGGATGTTTGTTGCCTGCGGTGTCAATGTAGCTGAATATGAAAGGAGAATAATCAAACAGGGAAACACTGATGCACAACAGCATTTATTTTATCTGCCGTCCGGAGACTTCTGATTGAGCTCGAATGGCTGCAGGACGACACGTTATTAAGCTAATCTTAACACTTGAAATACAGAAGCACAGCGTACTACACACAAACAACAAAGCCAGGGCAATGATACTGCCGAGTGTTACTTTAATCTTATGAAGAGCACCAACAGCACTGGCTCTTATTTAGAATTTTTCTTAAAAATCTTCTAAATCTCCCAAAAAATGATTTTCAGTGTTTTGGGAAATGAATGCACATCAATCGAAGCTAGCTAACAGCATGGCTAGCTAGCGGAGCTCACTGTACAAACACAACTTTATCAGTGATTTTGGTGAAACTGGATTTTATGGAGAGAATATTGTCTGGTTTTCCCTTTGACGTCCGCTAACTGCCAATGAGGCTGCCATTAGCGAACTGCTGTGAGACTGAGAAGCATTCAGAATTAGTTTTCTTTTGTCGTCAGTATACTTCCGTAGAAGAGTACATGGTGACGGTAAATCAAAGAAGGCAAAGAGAAAGTAAGTAGGGGAGGAGGAGGAGGTGAGACAGAGCCAAGCAGTCAGAAGAAGGTGATAACATTTACTTATTGAATTGCTGTGAAGGTCATACAGTGTGAAAGTTAATCGATTGATAGTAACGATGACTGTACTGCGAGCTCAGAGAGACACCGAACCCCAGGTGATTTTTTTTCTCTGCGTGTCGGGTTTGAACCCCTCGGGAACTCATGAGACAGATGAGATATTGATGTTGCGATATGCTCGAGCCATTTCAAAGGTATCAATATGTGATTTATTTCTTTCTATCATACACTTCAAATATCATTCTGTTTGTTTGTTTGTGTGGACTATTTATTTTCCCATCAACATGCAAAGTATTAAGGTTGCATAAAGAGCCTCTCGAGTCATTTGATTGCAAAGAAGTGCAGCTTATACAACAGAGGAGGTGATATAACGAGATGGAGGGAGAACAGAGCTGTGCATCGTTCATCTGTAAATCTACTTCCCCTGTGTGTGTGTGTGTGTAGTGTACTAGGTGAGATACACCATATATGTTGAAGAAAGCGTGTGTGAAAGAGAGGTCTGGTTGATTATCATGCTGGCACAACAGAAAAGGAGACAATAATCTCTAGATAGATAGATAGATAGATAGATAGATAGATATGAGCTGAGGAGGAAATGTCATTTGTTTTAAAGCATGTCTGATTTAATTGCTTCCTCTTCTGCATTTCCAAAACCTAATGGAGGTCCAACTCTACGGAGGTGAAGCGGGCGACAGAAGCATTAATGCACCTCCAGCTGATCAGTTTTCCCCCAGAATATAAAAAAACTAATTACAATTAGGGTTGAGTACTGAAACTCAGGTCCTATACGACTGGACTAGCCGTTACCGTAAACACGGTTAAATGCCGAGCTAAATAGTCTAAAGTGTGGCTGTATTTCAAGTCTGAATCTCTCAGTATTTTTAACTAGATCTGAACTGGATCTGACCTCGGCAATATGGCGACCACACAGACACAGTGCAGCCAATGAGGTATCTACGTTATCGTCTTAGTACCTTGAACCAAGACCACAGTCCAACCGTGTCCTAGGCTCACAGGCAGTGGTTTTTGGGTCAATCAGAAGCAGTCAACAGCACATATACGACGTATACTGTATATCATAGATGTCATTGTAAAGTGGTGTCCTACAAAAATAACAGACAAAAAAAACTGTAATGACACACTCTTTCCTTCACAACAAAAACACATCAAGTCCTCTAATTTTCGTTCTTCAGGCAGAAGACACACACACACTCACTCACTCACACACACACACACACACACACACACAGAAAATTATGGGTTTGAAGAAGACAGGTAGAAACTTGTCAATAGCTGCAGCATTTTAGACCCGAAAAACAGCAGAGAAAAGAAGCATTTCAGTAGAAAAACCAGACAAGAAACTCATTATGTGCTTTACAAAAGCAATAGAGTGGTGGGTTGGCTGGATGAGAGGAGGAGGAGGAGGAGGAGGAGGAGGGAGATGGAAAGAGACTCCATTCACACCCCTCTGTTGGAAGATACAAGGTCAAGAACACTCAGCGTGACAAGATGAGTGATTGGAGAGGAGTTTAAAGCAGAATCTGTTCCATTAAAATCTCTGGGAATCAGTGTGACGCAGTCTGTCATCACGGCAGATAGACAGATCTGGATCACCAGACAGACAGACAGACGGATAATAAAGAAAACCCTTTAAATCACATCCTTTCCAAAATGTCTGCTTTGTGCTCGTAGAGCTTCAAAGAGGCAGCGAACAAACAAATCAGAACGTGTGATTGGCCATTAGCGGTCCATTAGGATGCAGTTTGTTTCTCTCTCTGCTGTATTTATTTATGATGTCTCCAAAAAACTCTTCACTTACCACCAGCTAGTTGCCAAGATGAGCCACAGTCTTCTAATTTGGTCAGTTAGAGGTTTTTATTTGTAAGATTGTGATGCATTTTACCTATTATTTTAGAGAATTCATGATTTACAATTAAATATAGATATAGTTCCCTTTATGCTACTTTTAAATAAAATCGATTAAGGAATCATAAGAATAAAATAAAATGTAAAAAATGACCAATTTGTATGATGATTTATTGAAGAAGTTTATGTATTAATCACTTTTTTATTGCCAGTCAGTGAGCAGGTTGTAACGAGAGTCAGATTGTCTACAAAAATGTGTGCAATACTAGTCCAAAGTCAAAGCTAACATTACTGCAAAGCTTATGGAACATACTGTCTGATTGGGCTTGTAGCTGGATAATGTTAGCTCTCTTGCTAATGTAAAAACTACCGTTGGTTGCTTCGTGGAGCTATGGAGCGCAAGCACCAGACTGCTGTTCACTTAACCACCACTGGTGTCACTGTTAACAATGGTTTTCAAGGCAATTGTATTCCCAAAGCTCAAAAATGCCTTTAGTAGTATTTGTTTCGGGAAGGAAGAAACATTTTTACTCAATTTACGTAACTAGATTTCCTGAACTGGAATATTTCATACTTTATACGTAGCCAACTGTACATCTAACATTTATGTTTTTAAAGCATAAATCCAACCTTTTTAAGGCCCCGATATCCACCAAAAGAGACCCGGATGTGGACATCAGAGGGGCACACTAGCAGGAGTTGTAATCATACTACATTAGGTGTCTGCTTATTCATATTCATTCACATTTGCAGTCGGAACAAAGTCCACACAGTCTTGATTTTGGCTGCACAGACCCTCCGGGAAATGAGCAGAGGACTGAATTTAAATCACACGGACCTCTGTTGTGTCGCCGCCGTGCAGATATGGAAGATGGTGCATTCAACCATGGAAAGAAAATGGTGAATTTGTCTCAGTGTTTTTCACTCACAGGGATGATGGTGAAAAAAGGAGTATGTGGTTTTTTCTTGGTCACCTTGAGAAACACCGGGATCATTTGTCAGCATGTCATATTCCAGGTGATATCTTTGAATATCGCTTCATGGATTTTTTATTTTACCTCATTTACTGTCACAAAGAAGTTTTTGTACCATTATCCCAACAAAAATGACATATGCATATGGAAATTCATGTCATATCAATTATATAAAAAGCAGGTAAAATAATCAGGAAAACTCATCTCTGATCAATATTCACAGGAAATAATCTGCTCAAAGGATCCTCATCAATAACTGTAGCAAGTCTCGAGGGTTCTCTCAGCACACAATCCAACAACACAGGTTAATAATCAAGACCACTTTATTTTTTGTCAGCCGCACACACGAAGTCCATGAAGGTTTACTCCAGTTGTCCTTCCTGTTGTGTGTCCTCCCTGCAGGTCCAGGTCCAGCTCACTACTGCATCAAGAGAGGAGAGAGTGATTACTCAATAAGTACCAGCTGAGATCATCAACTCACCTGGCGCTGCTCTCACAAGCCTTCCCCACACCTCTCTCTCTCCTGCAGCTGAGTATAAACCACTCCCACCTCCACAATAACTGTTTCCTAATTTTAATTATTCAAACGACAATAATCGTTGATCAGCAAATACACAAGATAGTTGTCTTGCTGACAAGGATTTTGAATAGCTATAAAGAAACAGATTATAATTATTTTATGGTATTCAATTGGCAAAGGACTGCTTTCACACCAAAAGGGGGCGTGGTCTTTCATCCAAAAGAGGGCGGGGCTTGAAACAAGTCCAAAGTACCTTCGCATTATGAATATCTTGAAAGCTGCCCCCCCACCAACCATCAACCGGTTCACTAATGCAGTGGGAAGTTGTTCCGTGCCACGAGCGAGAAGCAAAGAGGGTCTAGTGAAAATAACGTCAGAGCTGCCGGAGTAAAAGTGACCATGAAGGGAAAAATGTGTAACAATTACAGCCAGAAACAATATTTCTTACAAATCTTCTTGTGTAGAAGTCAAATTATTATTGTGTGCAGTATTATGAAGGCAGCACAGATTTCCCACTCTTGTGTTTTCACTGAATTGACTAACTTTGCACTTTCAGCCTGGCAGCGTTGTTATCTTGCAATTTCAGCGTATTTGGTGCTGAGTGTTTTCCATCGACCGCGACCATTTGAAGTGAGGAAATGTCTGGTGTTGGCTTCGGCTTTCCGTACGCGTTAATGCCTCTGAAAACTGGGCTGACTCAGAGAACACGCTCTCTGTTGCTGCAGGATGGTGAACACAGCAGTGTAGCTGTAAACTTTACCTTTACAAATGTTTTATATTTAGTTGAAAAGTGCAGGAAATCAGTTCAGCTACAGAAAACTTTTCATTTGCAATTACAGTTCATCTGTCATGTAATAGTTTAGTAATTAGACACTTCTTTTTATACTTTATACTTTAATACTGTACTGTAATATTCTGTAAATACAACCTGAGCAAGTCTTGTTTTGTCTTTTTAATTCTCTGAATAAGTTGGTCAGCGCTTATGAGACACTCACTTAGCTCGCTTTTTGGGCTGGACTCAGCATATTTTTTCATTCTGAGTGAGGGACTAAAATACAGTTAAAAATTTCCAGGACTAAACAAATTATTTCCAGAATATTTTGTCATTTGAATCAATTTCCAGGTGTTACCATGACTGGAAAACTAGTCCAGATTTTCAAGATCAACCTGACCAGATCGAACACAGCGGGTGCTGTCGCAGTGAGAGGAGAGGTAGAGATCCAGGATAGCTTGGACTTAAGGCTGCTCTTGACCAATGTCCAGTCTGGAGGATGAAATTGGACAAATGGGCAAACAACGGGAAACCAGAGACTGTTGTTCCCACATCTTTACAGAGACCTGCTCCATCAACATCCTGGATCAGCACTGGACGGCCGACAGTGTTTGCCTGTGTTTGTCTGTGTTTACATAGATGAACAATGTTTGTGTTTATGTTAAACCATCACTGTCTTGTTGCTGCTGTTTCCATTCAACCAGACACACAATAAAAAGATGACCTGAAGTTATTTCCTTTATATGGATATAAATAACTGTATATATGGATTTATTTTCTCTGTTATTCTGCTATAAATGTAATCTGTTTCTATATGTGCAGCATGAATGACCTGCAGACCTTCATTCCGTTGTTCAGCCTTGTCTTTGATGATAAATACATTTCCTTGAATACTATGTTACAGGAGATATTTGTTTGTTCCTTTTAAAAGATATATCCAGCCTTGTTTTGTCTTTTTTAATTTAGTCCATTCAGGAGATTTTCTCTCGTACAATTTCAAAGAACTCCATCAAAATGAAAGTGAAACACCCAAGAACATGGACAATGTCTTTTATTCTGAAACAATGCCGCAGGGCGGACGTCACTGCACAATCCGCTGTTTACTCTGCTGAGCAGCACAACCCACACTGGCTGTGTTCGCTGTAATGAAGGAGTATTTCATTGTGGACAGTCTTGAAAGTCCTCATGATTGTACGGATAATAGCCAGGCTGCAGGAGACTGGCTCAATTGTTTTCTGAATGACTTTCTCCGGGACGGATAGTTAATTTATTTTCAATTTGAAGTCCTGATCCTTGACTGCGTGGCACAGTTTCCGTCCACCCGTCAGACTCCATGTGCTCGCCTTTATAACCCAGACCCACATGAGCTGCAGTGGAGGGTTTAATCAACCTCTGCTGCAAAAAGAGCTAGAACAGGATTGTGACGGGGGGGCTATATACCATTTCCTCAAACAATGCACTGCACAACTGTACAATCTCGTACCTTTCATGAGGTTGTTCAATTACTGAAAAAAGCGGTTCAGTCAGCTGAAATTACATCTCATAAAGTCTGTCACAACTCCACAGAGAGCTAATCATCTATCAGAGGGCTGACTCAAGGAGAATTTGTCTTTTTTTTACCCCCTTTGCTCCATTTTGTCAAATACATTTTTAGCTGGTTCTCACTGTGTTATTAAAGCTTCCTTGTCAAATGTGCTTTGTATTGTATGTTTGGCTGCACAATTAATCCAATATTATTAACCACTCTGTCCTCCCACAATTAAATGAATGTGATTGTTAACGATACTGACGTTTAGAGTAGTGGTTCTCAACCTCGGGGTCACAACCTTGTTGTGTATAGCAATAAAATATTCTTGAATCCTTGAAGGGTACACAGTTTTAACATCAGAGCTTATAGAAGTAGCATCAGGGAGTAGAAAACACTCAAAAATAAAAGCCTATCAAGTCTGTATGATTGTTAAAAATAATAGTAAATACATAATACAGACAGAAAGTTGCATGAAAAGTTCCTAAACATATCAGAAAAACTAATCTCTGATCAATATTCACAGGAAATAATCTGCTCAAGATTACTCATTTTGCTCCCTGCAGTTATTGTGTTCGCTGTTTAGTTTGTCAGTTGTTCTCTGCTGTTATTGTTGCATTGAATATAATATGAAATATACATAAAATGTGTCTCTTAGTGAGGGGTCATCAGATTAGAAAACTTGTCCCTGAAGGAAAAAGGTTGTGAACCACTGGTTTAAAAAGCTCGGCTCATAGGAATATGAGCTGCACATAAAATCAAATGCAAAACCGAACATTTCCTGCTGTTGCAGATTCACATTAAAAGCATTTAACTGGCGAAACATGAGTTGACCTTTATTTTGACGTAAACTAGACACAGGAAGTGTTTGACGCTGGCAGCTATGGTTCAACAAAAATGGTTTTGGAAGTGGGTCGGTTTGAAATACGTCAGGGAGTGATTGAACAAGCGCTCATTATGGCTATAATTGTGCTAACACATCTAAAACATTTATCAAAAGAGAGCTGACTATTTAACTGTCTTACATTCAGAAGGTCGAGTGTGTGGGAGTTAGTGTCATCTGGTGGTGAATGCAGATTACAACCAACTAAATATTGCGAAAAACATAAAAGCTCCTATCTAGAACAGTGTTTGATTTGTCTGTTCTGGGAAACTTTGGTGTTTGCATGAGTGGAAAACTTTAAATTTCCAGGTTTTCCACGACTCTGCCAGTCAGATCAACCAGACCAGCTCCACCACAGCAGGTGCTGTTGTCCCTGATTCTCATTTTCTACTAATTAAACACTAATAAAAACATAGTAATGAATATTTCTGCCAGTAGATCCTCCTGAATGTTATACACTGGACCTTTAAGTACCCTGTAACCTGAAACTGGTGTTAAAATTAAAAACCAAAACTAGGAGTAATAATTCATATTTAACTTGTAACAGCAGCATAAAATCAGTCTCTCCTTTCTTTCATTGTTTTGTATTTAAAAGAGGATTTGACAGGATTGAAGTTGTGGATTAAGATCAGACCTTTTCCATGAAACGGATTAAAAAAAAGCTCATAAATGCATTATTACATTTTTTCTCTTTAACTCGTTTGTTTAAAAGTCTTTTGTGATTTCTAAGAAACTGGAATCCAATTGATCTTCATCGTCTCAGCACAGCAGAGGACTTCTCCTACAAACACAGATATTATAGGCTACATTCAAACTGCAAGCCTTTCCCTTCAGGGACCTCTTTTCTATCTTTAAACTCACGACCCCTGAATAAGTGATATTATAACATCATACCTAACAATAATAACAATCAACCTGATGCCTTGCTATTAGCTTTGTGGTTGTTAAAACTTTCAGGGATTCAAGGATATTTTATTGTCATTCACAAGATGGTTGTAGAATGAAATTTAGATACAGTTGCCTTTATGCTACCTCCAAAAAAACAAAACAAACTAAAAGTTTCCTTACATGCCTTAAAATCAAGTGCGACGGACCCCTAGTGGAGGGTCTCGACCACTGGAGTAAATTACTTTTTAATGATTTTAATGTGGAAATTAAAGGTTTTTTTGCAGAAAAACATATCAGACACATTCTGACATAGGACATATCGTTGTCTTCAAAACCTGTTGTCGAAGTTTATGGTTTATTTTTTATAAATATACAAAATGGCGTCGCACAAGGGTCCAAACTGGGTCCTATTTTATTTACAATTCATATCAATAATTTGTGTTGCAGTTGTAATGCAGGATTCTGAGATGTAGGTCTACTGTGTTTATCAAAATAAAGACAACAGAACGCCACTTCACTTCAATGTGCCTGCGTCTCCTTTATCTTTGCTTTTCTTCTTCCAGGATTGTAACCATTACAGAAGATCTTTTTAACTTCTAAAACTACTACTTTGATGTAATCTTTTGATTCAAAAGTGAGTGTTCTTTAATCTTAATTTAAACATTAACTTCAACCTGATTTTACCAATATTTCAGGCCAATATTGATAATGTAGGAACACTGAGAACTGAGTATCTGGGGAACATTGAGTCAGTGTTAAATGTGCAGTCTGACAAGTGACCCTTGCTAAGTCCTGCCCCTTTTGGAACCACAACTTGCTCAACTGTTATTGGGTCACGAACCAAAAAGGGGTGGGACTTATAAAGGGTCATCCTACTCTCGGTCTTCTAGTCTGAGTGTTTTTGTATTTATCAAGTATCATTTTGCTGCTCTGAGAGGCTTTAAAGTACCAACCCTGGCCCCTCAATAACAAACATCGCTCACCGTTTCTTGTGCGAAAAACAAAACTCAGGATCTGGACTCTAGTCAGAAATAAGTGTTTCTTCCTGTTCCTACAGTCATGTTTAAATGATGTATGTGCAGTTTGACACTAGAAGCAGAAGAACATGTTTTAATGAGGTAGCAGTTACATAGTTAAACCTTTAAATGGTTCAAAATCTGACCTTGACCTTTTTAAATATACAAAATGGCATCCCACAAGGGTCCTTACATGGCCCTATTTTATTTACAATTCATGTCAATAAATGTCAATGTTGCAGCGTCAGTTATACATTTTATTTTTATGCAGTCTGATTTTAATGCTGTTCAGAGGAATTTCTGGGGAGTGAGACTAAATTCGTTGGTGTGGTGTATATCAGATTGAAGTAACAAGCAGACCATTATATATATGTCTTAATCTAAGATTTCTAACTATTTGTAGTATTAATTTGACCTCAAATTCTGGGGGGGGGTTAATAGTTATTGACTCTTTATGATGCAACCTTCCTGCAGGATACAAACAAAATGGCATTACAAATCATTTCAGCAACTTCTCAGTGATAGATTGAGCTTGTCTGCTACTTTGAAGGCGACTGATTAGGCCTCGTAGAAAGCAAACTCAGCACATCTATAATCTTCCCGAATCCCCAATCAGATTTTCAGCACATTTTGAGATGAGAAATCTGTCTGAGGTAAGTGGCAGAGTGCTGGTCTACAGAGTAAGGGCAAAATATCATGAATATAAATATGAAATCCAATATATCTTTTAAATTTTTTTGTCTTATAATCAAGACCCCCATTACCTCAGAGATGAGCGTATCTGTGATTTTAGCATTGAAGATGAGGACCTTGTCGGTTCAGCTACCTCTTAAGTTGTCTCAATCAAACCAAAATCAATCCTCCGCTAATCTTTGTCATCACTATCATCCGTTTATCAATAACAACGAGCGACATCTTGGGGATACATTCATCTTTGCTTCCAAATTATCACAGAGCTCAAATCAATATTCTAAGTAATCAATGCAAATTATCTGTATGCAGCGTGTGTGAAGACAGATGGAGCTGAGAGAGTGTTTTCACAGCGGAGCCTTTTTAATGGGCAGAGCTTTCAAACTGAATTGTCCAACTAGTCATTCAATAGCAGAATAATTTAGTACAAAAAGGACAGCAGTGCGACCGTTCCAGTGAGTCCAGAGACTGTAGACGGGTTGCCAGGCAGCAAGCCGCCGTCTGTGGAGGTAAAACCTCTTGTGGACTTCAGACACATTGATTTATCAATTCAAGGCTAAGTGGGAGCAGTAGAAAAAGTGACAGTGATCAAAAACCTCATCCATAAACATCAGTCAGGTTCGGAGCGGGGAATATGACAGGCGGAAAAAACTCCCAAAAGAAACAGGAAGAAAATCAGATACATGAATGAGGAATTGTTCTTTTTTTTTATCGTACCAGTTGGTTTTATTATGACAATGCACACTTGAAAAGCAAAAAAAAAAAAAAAAAAAGCCTTGGCATCCTGCAAAAAAAACCAACAATATTATGAGTCACTCGCTTGAGCCTGCATGGACCAGCCGCTGAGCGGACTGTGCCTTACATTATTATTGCAAAGGGTCACTTTCAGTTGAAACTCATTAGCAAACATAAGGACGTAAAAATAAAATTTGTGATTACATTAAAATATCGGTCATTCCGTCTTTGTATAGTGGGAGATACATTTCGATATGCAAACACACACGATAAAATAAAACACTTGAAATATGTGACCCATGACAAACAAAACAGAAAGTGTACATAATTGAATCATAATCTAGGCTAAGATTTTACAAATCACAGAAGGCTAATCATTAATCGTGTTTTCTTTTAATAATCAAACAATTTGAGGCTGTATCAAAAACTTTGTAAAAAAATTAGAAGGAGATTTTTCATTGAGAATTTGTCAGTGAGCTAATTACTGGAAATTCAAGGTTCTTTCTTCCTTTCCGAAACCTCTGTGACCTCTAAAATGTGAATTATCTGTACAATCCCAGCTGGGAGAGTCTCCATGGCACACACACACAGTTTCTCCTCAGAGCAGAACTGCCTCATTACATAAAAAAATAATTATTCCTGCTCCAAAATAAACCGGAGGGGTCCTTTTTCCTGTTGGCGTACATGTTGGGATGTGTGTAGAAAAGTGTTTTTACCATTACTGTAGTTTTGTTAACCTGAAGTCGCAAAATTGCGCGGACTGAAATCTGCATAAAAGTATATACTTTGCATCCAAATCCACACTAAACTCACATAATGTCTTTTATAATAAAAACAGTAGTTCATGTTTTCTCACTTTAACCTCATCCAGTTCCACCTTACTGAGCCTGTTGTCTGCAGAGGGGATGACGGCAACTGAGAGGAAGGTGGATTTATTGTATCTAATGGACTGTAAGTGATACCAGAATAAAACAGGAATAAAGAGCTCCTGCGAGTTATTTTAGCGAGGCAGTCTTCCCGCTTTCTTCCACCACCAAAAAAATATAACACAATCTATCAGAACATCTTCCAGATATACAGTGAATTTTAAAACCAATGAAACAAACAAATTATTTATTATTTCATCTCTAAATCTTTTTTTTAGGCTACCTTGTTATTCTCATCTTTACTAGACATTGTGAATAAGGATAGAAACAGACAACTAGTGTTAAAAGGCAAACCGTATTGAATCTGAATAAACACTCATTCACACACACACGCTTCGGCCTCCCGTCCTCTTGTGTCGTCTGCAGGGGCGATCGAAGATAGGTTTTTTTCATATTCAGAGAATCTCGCTCTCCTTATTAAAAACACGAGTTGATGGCAGTTCACTGTCTTCTCGTATTATTTAAAAGCAAGACAAAAGAAGAGTTGTTAGGCAAAATGATTCAGTCCAGGAAAAATAAAAAGAATAATAACCTCGGGGTAATGATGAAAAAAGAAAATAAAAGCCAGTATTTTAACTCAACAGAGGGGAAAAAATGAAATGCTGGGAAGGGAGAACGCGTCTCCCAATCGTCGCTTCTGACCAACTGGTCGATCCGAGAGCCAATGTGACGAGAATTTGTTTGTCTTAGGCCACTTTAGTAGCTGGGCTACCACTAAAACAGTAGTCCCTCCCAGCTGTTTCAACCAATCATCCCATCTGTCGACTGTAAAAACCCCACCCGACTCATTACTCCCCCTCCCAAACCAAAGTCCCCTGTAGCTGTTTTGTACTTTAGCACCTCTTGTCATCTCTCCCTGTAAATGTCCAGACAGACAAACACCAGAATGGAAACCGTCACAGTTCCTCAGGCATCCTCTCCCTCCACCCTACGAGGGGAGGGTTAAACAAGTCTTAGGGCGGCACGTAAGGAGGTGGAGATCTGTAGGGAGTCATGTTCTTGGGACGGGAACCCTTGCCCTCCATGGGAGTGGTGAAGGGAGGTGGCGGCTGGTAGGGAGGCGCGTTGGGGTCCTCGTCCCGCAGAGCTGTGTACTCCCCCAGCAGCTCCTGGTTGAGGGGAGTGGTCTCTGGCGTGGCCATGTTGGGGTACTCCGGGGGTGGAAGTGGGGGCTTCTCTTCCTGCAGAATCAAGGGCATACTGGAGGATGGAGGCGGCTTAGAGTCATCAAGTTCATCGGCAAAGATAATCGGCACACCTTTTTTGATGAATGTGGCCTGGTCCTCGATGGTCAGCTTGCCCTTTCGTTTCTTCCTGTAGCAGATCATTGCAATGATACCCGCTATCAACAAGATGGCTGCCACCACCACGGCGGGAATTACTGTGTGGAGATAGACATCATCGGTGCTCTGCCGGCCTGTTCCCAGAGCTGGAGTGACAGCTGGAGGTTCTGCTATATCAATCTCTCCTGGTGGGATGAAGGAATATGTTCTGCAGCTTGCCCTTCCCTTGACCATGACGTCCAGTGGTCTGAATTCAGGCTCCATAGAGTACCTGAAGGTCTGCGAGGGTTTTCCGTCCGCACTGGCGAGCGTCCTGCTCATGGCTGCGAGCTGTTCTTTTGGACACGGGTGCTGCGGGAGGCTGGTGTTTGTCCACTCCACCACAATGGAGCCTTTGCTGATATTCCTTAGACTGACTGTACTGCTGTTGCGGTCCCCCAGCACATATGCCAGTTTCTTTACCAGGAGGATCTTTTTGTGGATATCATTTGTAATTGAACGTGGCTCACCATCGAATCGGGCCGTAAAGATCACAGGGGTCTTGTCATTCATGGGCCAGCGGTTAACACGGACCTCAAAAGCATCAATTGCATTCAGGCCACCTTTGTCAGTTGCCTGCATGAAGTATTCGTGTTTTCCAATGTGTTGGACATCAGGAAGGCCATAGAGAAGTTGGCTGGTAGTGTTGAACTGGATCCAGGAACCCTCTCCAACCACTTCATTGTGGTTCTGTCTCAAAGTTAGACGCAGCTTGTCTGTTGTGCCATCCTCTTTATCAAAGAATGTATCGGATGGGATCTTAACCTCGAAATAGGTGCCCACCAATGCATTGACCTGGTCTATGGGGTTACGCAACACAGGCTTCTCGTTGTATGGATCCGGGATAATACCAGGTGACGGTGTGGTGCGCCTGGATGGCTTGGCTGTGGAGGTCTTTGGCTCTCTGGGCCCCGGTGTGGTTTTGACTCTCTTAGGTTTCCTGGTAGTAATTCTGGTAGGTGTGGATGGTGTGGCAGTGGCCTCCACATAAATATGCCTGGTCATGGTTGGCTGGATAGAAATGGTGCTGGTGGTCTCCATTACCTTTGTTGGCTGAGGAGGTCCCGGGGTTGGGGTGTGGGCAGTGGGGTCACGGACTCTGATTGTAGGCTTGCCCGGAAGGGGAACGGGGCCTCTTACTGGTGGAGCAGAACTTTCGGTTGGTGCAGCAATAGAGGGAGAGGAGAGGGTTGGGATAATCCGCACTGGAGGCTCCACTACAGTTGTGGGAGGAAGCACTGCCAGAACGGGTGTTGGAGTGTTGCCTAATTGCCGCCTCACCCGTTTAGGGACATGGGGTTTCTTGTTGGCAATGTGCCATCCCACCACAGGGTAGCCCAGCTTGGCTGACATTGTGCCTTCCTTTGCAGGACCCTGGACACTGTTGATATTTGGGACTGTGCTCTGCTCCAGCGAGCAGCCGAGCTTCCAGGACAACAGAGCTCCATTCTCCACCACCTGGGGAGCAGATTGAGAATTATTAATTTAATTCTCTAACAAGTATTTATTTATCCAGAAAACTCATTAGCACTCATTCTCATTCATCATTTACTCGCTTGCACACCCTTGCTCACCTTCTTTGCGTTCCCCGGCCCAGCCATGAATGCAGACATGTCGAACAGCCTGTTATTGACCACCGGCAGTATCTTCATGTGCTGGAGCCCCACCCCAGAGAAGCTCCTCATGTTGTCCAGGAGCTCCACCCTCTGTCCTGAGCTCATCTTGGTCAAATCTGCGTCCAGGATCACCGTCAGCACCGTGACCGGCTCCTCATTGCCACACATGAACGGCTGCACGTCATCTTCCGTGGAGGCTTGGTTGGATGCGAGCTGGGCTGACTCCGCATCCAGATGATCTTCAGGGTGAACCTCAATGGAAAACACCTCTGAGGAAGAGGAGGCTTTTGTGTGATTGGAGATGGATACGGAAATATAATGGACACCTTTATCCTCCTCCAAAGGTAGACCCTGTAGGATTCTGTTGCTGGCATCCCAGTGCAGCCAGGCAGGGAGGGAATCCTTACCCATCTCTGTGATCTGGAAGACAAACACAAAAACAGGAAGTGAGTTGACCAATGTTTCAATATATGTAAAGAGAGAAAACAGAGTAAAGAAAAAAGCTCTCAGCAGTAGAACATTTAGTAAGTTATGGTTGCTCCTGATATAGATAATTTACTGGACAGTTTGCTGGAAAAAAATATTGATGAGACAGAGAAAAATTCAGCAAACCTTTTTGTCCAGCACACAACAATTCTATGAATACAGATTTAAGTGCTTTTATTTTGTAAAAGCTTGTATTTGTCATGTTCTTGTCTTTGAATATGTTGTCTAAATTTAACTGCCATTGATGCAACCTGTACTCAAAAAATAAAGCGTTTGGGTATGAGCTAAAAACGACATGAACAGGATTAACTGCCGTGGCTATTCAACGCATACAGACACTGAAAAGCTCTGAATTGTAATTTAAACCCGACTAAAAATTAAAATAACTCTGCCAATTATACAACCGGGGGACGTCCCCGTGGCAGGAGGCTGATGGAGAGAAATGGATCATGGGGGAATGACAATGCATCCACCACACATAAATCCCAAAACAAGAACAAATGCATCCTGTGCTCCCAGGCCCCTACAAGTTAATTCTGCGGCTAATAAATCCTGGTTGATAAATTATGTAGAGGCAGCTCTCCCTAGACACATCATTAATGCTCTAACCAGCACGCAGGCAGCGCCGGGGGAAAACGCACGCACACGCAAACACACTCAGGAAAGCACACGCCGGGAAACGCACTTTCTCAAGCATGCAGAGGTGCACAGAAATGGACAACAAGGCCACAGACAGACACGGAAAGCTGTATATGTTTTCCCTCAGACATACAGTGCACACGTCAACCTTGCCAAGAGCTGGGCTTTTAACAATTATACCCTCATGGACAATTTCTTTAAAAACCTTCCCCCAGTGGACAAGCCTTTACACCTCATCAAGCCAATGCCCTTTTTCCCAGAAATACTTGGATATTGTTCTTTTTCCAGAAGCACAGGAAAAGCTATTCCAACAGTTATATTTATGCCCTGCTGCCTTTTCTTTTTGTCTTTTGCCTCCTTTTCTCATATTCAGTTTCCTCTTTCTTCTTTTGACACCTCGCCCCCCCTCCCTCGGTATCCCTGCTCTCCTCTTTTCTGCTGTCATTATTTCAAAATGTCATTATCAAAATCTGACAGGCCTTTTCACTGGGAGATAAAAAAGCTCATTTCTGAGGTGGCGATGCAGGAAGATGTCACGATTCTTGGCCAAGAATGTAAATTCCAGTTACCGCAGGAAACACAGATATTATTTAGATAATTGTAGGTTGCAGCAATGTTACAACTGACAGTTTAGGTCCACAACATCAATCTTTTCCATTTTCTTTCCAATAGGAAAGAATGTCCACTGCTGGCAACAGAGACACCCAAAATATCATTGAAAGCGATGACTGCATATAAAAGGAAATCAAAGAAACAAAAATACTTGTGTGTCTTTAAATGTAGGTTCCTTGAGCAATGTTTGCTTTCATTTGTCACAAAAGAGCTCTGCAGCCTCAAAACTTAAAACCAATCGCCTCCTGACATGGCATTGCAAATTAAATCACAAAGAGACGATGGAGGACAAGTGAGTTGCCAGGGAAGTTAATCTCATCGTGACTGTCGTAATTGCTCCAAAAATGACTGAATTGTGTCCCAAAAGGACGAGGATGATCGCTTCCTTATCTGCTGCCAATTAAATTTGGAGGTGAAAAACTGGTGAAATTTAATTGAATTCTTTTTGATAATTTGGTCAGAAAAGGTGAAAATATCAAAAGCTCACTACAAAAAAAACCATGCATCATGTTATGATATTTGGCTCATATGGAGCAACGTCTGAACAGGGTTGTGTATCAGCAGGAATCAATACTATACATATCACAATACAGGGGTTACAATTCAATATCACTGTAAGCAAGGTTGGATCTGCATCGGGATCACATCCCTTTGAGCTTTTTATCGATGCTGGTGTGTTTTTCAGTGACGTCAAACTCATACACTACTTTCATTCAGTTTAGATGACATCATTCTGACTCAAAAATCTTATCAATCCCCATCTCTACATCCAATATCACCACCTTCACTTTACATTTACAACACTGCTATCTAGCGGTTGGAGTTTAACCACAAAAATCGATCTACAGTGTTTTTTGAAAATATCCCAAAACAATATATTGTAATTTTTAAAATATTTTCTTACACCTCTACTTCTGAATGATGGGATGGACAAAAACAAACTGAATCTCTCCACATAAACAACTACTCAACAACACAGACGCACAGCAGTCGTACTGGAAAGCTTCCCCATGTGACGGGTTTGTGTATCTCTGCCTCTGGAAGTTCTGACGGCTCCTTCAAAAGCAATGTTCTCTAAAGCCAATGTCCCTGCCTCAGTAAGCGTTAAAACAAAAACACAATAGTGCCTTTAAAACTCCAACATGAACCCAGCAGAGAGCTTGTAGTTTACTGCCTTCCTAAAAGAACATGAAAAATACATCAAATCCCCCAAAATGTCAAGAAAAATATTTCATATCTTTTCCTGGCACAAGGCTTCAGCGCAAGAGAGCTTGATGTTTGGCCCTAAAGGTTATCGTGTGCTCTCACAGACTCCTCTAGCCTCCCTTTCCCTCCCATACAGCACACACCACTGGCAAGGTTACCACCTAAGCCCTTCTGAAACAGCCAGGGAAAACCCTGCGTTTTGGAAGATTTATTTGGAGAAACACAGCAGGGCCAGGCAACAAGAATGAAGGAGACTAAACTATTTTCTGGGAAGCTGTAAAGGTGGTGGCAAGGGCAACTTAAGACACAGAAATAATGTATAGAAGCAGCAATCAAAGTTAATTTACTCGGGGCATTTACGGAGCAGTATGATGACTTTTCAAAGTGCTGCCTCTTTCGAGGACAACATTGAAATCACGTCTAATTACACGTTCTCACCCCAAGTTGTCAAATACCTATGCTGCTTGGTAACGTTCCTCTGTGTCTCAGATAGAAGGAGCACAAGGTACCACAAGGGTTTCAGAAGTGGAGCGTCTTCTACAATCAGATAGACGCTTCAGAGTATCGCAAGGTTTTGGCAACAAAAGTACTTGTTTAGGTTTAGGACAAGATCATGATTTGGGCTAAAATAAGTATGACTGTATGTTACGTTATATAACTTAAAAGTCTTAATTTTTGGTTTCACACGGGACATGAACTCCAGTCTCCTGGGTCTCTTCCATTTTCAATGTTTTAAAAAGCTCCTTTCATGTTACAAAGTGATTCGCTGTAGCTCCAGTTTGTCTCACTAAGGAGAAGAATTGGGGGAGAAAGCAATGTTTCAGGTAAGTTGTGTCCTTGAAATAAAGAGCTGTGTGTTTGTTAGCGGCCATTCTCGCTGCCATTCAAGCAACTACTTTGCATTTGCAGACAATCAGAGACTTCAGCGGCTACATATCGTGAAGTTTAGGCAACAAAACTACTTGGTTAGGTTTTGGAAAAGATGCTGATTTGGGTTTGAATAAGTACGTTACGTGAGGTTAGGGGATGCCATTACTGTCTGTTATCTGATTGGACATGAACTCCAGTGAAAGCCTTGTTTGTTTGACCCGTCCATCCAATCCCAATCACCAGTTTACACTGACTTTGTCACTCTTTATGGGTTACATTGGAGCTAGACGGGGTACCTTCTGCGTCTGTATGAGAAGCCAAAGGGCAGGACACAACATCGGTATTTGACGCCCTGGAAATGAGATCTTCTGCTTATTAACCTCCAGAAAGTTCCCAACCCTGTCCAGTTCTGAGTAACACGGCCCTTTGAGGAGCTACACAATAACTTTAAGCACCATGTACAATCAATGTTAACGTTGATGGCAGTAAAAACCCAAGCTACGAAGAGATAAGAGCCTTTTTGGGTGAGTTAAAGAGTGAATCACTGACATATGTAAAGATGTCTGAGCACGGCTGTCACCCCCAGTGCAAGCATCCGTTTTACCCCCCCTCGACTTAAAAGACTGTTAATTAAAACAAAATGATAATCTCATCAAAGTTAGCGGTTGTTTGATCATTTTTCTCATTTTTCCTCACACACACACACACGTCAGCCCTAAAAGCCGGCGTGACTATCAGCGCTATAAGCTACAGTGATGGGGACTGTGGTGGAACGGACTATTTGAAGTCTGTATGAACGACAGGCATGAAACACTGCGAGACGTTATCGCATATCAGCGGCATCATCCTTATTTCTCCCTGTGTCGCTGGCGTCCCTCGGTCTCCTCAGCTGTTTGTCTTTACAGCCGCTGCCGTTCGGAGGGACACAGCACGGCGCCTTTAGGTATTTAAACATCGTACTGTTTACATTTATGTGAGAGCTATAGTTATTGGTTATAAAAAGGTTATAAAAAACAATGAATTGTAAGAATTTAAACTACCCAGAAATCTATAAAGTGCTGCTACAACATTAAAATGCTGCTTGCACAATAATGATGATGATACTTCCAAACTTGTACTTGAACATACAAACAGTCTCAGTTTAACACCGATGGCTCTATTTGATCAACATAAACAAACAATAGCATTAGTTATTGTCTGCTAAACATAATCTTTAGGTTCTGCAGCGATTTGTTTGGCTTTTGCACAATTCATCGTTCTTAAGTCCCCTTTGGCTCTGTGCTCCAGTAACAGTTGAGCAAGCCTTTCCTTCCTGTACATGTGCTCGGTTAATCTATGTTAAAAGGCAACCACGGTTTGAAGATGGTTAAAAGAACAAAAAGTGACATACACAGTCACATCTTAAGTTCGCTAAAGTTAGCAAAAGTTTACTAATTAGCTAACTAAAGTTTGTTGAAAATTAGCTTGCTCTTAAACATAGCATTTTCTTAAAATTAGTGTCGCTGCCTGAGCCGTACCTCCTGCCCGAGCTGGCTAGTTAGCTACTGTTTTGCTATTGGTCTGTAGCAAAAGGCTAGCTAACTAGCCAACAACGCTTCAACATAGCTTAGCCTAGCATGTAGCATATCTAAGTATAGGAAAGGAGAAAGTTGACCGAGACTTATCCGTTATTGGAAAAACCCCCAAATATCCCTTTAATCTTATCTTAAATCAGATATTTCCTGAAGCAGCTGCTAATCTTTAGATGAATCAACCAGGACACTTCTTGGGCGCGCTCCAACTCGTTCATCTAACGCCGTCTGTGCAGAAAATGAATTGGACTTTTATTTCTGGAACCCCAAAAGTACTAAAAAATGATTCTCATTTGCTTCGCTATATGGTTCAGGATCACAGCCAAACCCATACAAACCACATACATCAACACCTTCAGCTGCATTCATCACAGGGAGAGCAGCACCACACCTTTATTATCCACAGAGAGTGAAAGACAGTCAGATAGACGGATATATTGACAAAGACGGAGAGGCGGGATGGAGAGAAAGAAAGAGAGAGGTCGAGCAGGATGAATGAGAGAGAGAAACAGAGATATTACGAGGAGGCGTTGAGTCTCTTAGCGTTCGGGGGGAAGAAAGCGGCTCATTGTTGCGGCGAGAGGAGAACGCAGAGAAAGGAGGCCATTGTTACCGGGGACCCGGTTGACAGCTCCACAGATAAGCCTCATAGTTTGGAGGAGGTGAGGAAGGAGGAGGAGGATGTGATATGATGACTTGGGGTGAAGTGAAACTGGTGAGGGGAAGGGAGGAAGGTGAGCGTGGAGGTAAGAGAGGAGGAGGAGTAAGTAAAGAGAGGAGGGACAAGGAAGGAGGAAGTGAGAGATAATGTGAAAGAGGGGAGCAGTGGAGCGAGACGAGAGCAACTCACTGTAAAATAAATCTGTACGTTTATGGTTGTTTTTCTTATTTAGTTTACAGATTATTTTTAAATACATGGAAATATTAATAAAAGTACAAAAAATGTACCTGTCTAATGTAAAATAATGTAATTTTTTCACAAGATTCACAAGATTAAAATATATTTGCAAATAAAGTATTTTTGTAGATATTTAATGTTTAATTCAAGTTTAATACTGTTAGTACATTTTTAAAATTATGTAAAATTAGTGACAGTTAACACAAACGAATGAAGAAATGTTTAACTGTCCAGTTGTTATCAGTGTAAACAGCAATAATTACTGTAATCTCACAGATAATGACTTTTATTACAGTTCTATAACTTTTAACATTCACATTAAAATAATAACAATCCAATAATAACAGCACTCTGCTGTAAATGTAAGTCTGATTATTATATTATAGCAGAGTTCACCTGGATTTATAGATCATTGTTTTTACAGTGTAAATATCTTCGATTAAACATTAAAAACCACAAAAATACACCAGATTTTATGTAAAATTAAAGCTAAAAAGAGGGCAGATAGAAAGCAGAGAGGGCGTAGAGGGAATTGCTGGCATATTCAAGTGTTTCCAGTGGAAAGTATGAGGCGAGGAGGAGGAGGAGGGACGGATGGATGGATGGAAGAGCTATAGAACGAGAGGCCGAGGGTGAGGAAGGGGAGGGTTTTGGGTGGCCAACAGGCAGGCGGATGTTTACGAGGGGAAATCCATCTTACAGCCCATTTTCTACCGTTAAAAATTCATTTGTGGTCCAGGTCCACAGCAGGCACATTCACACTCTTCAGCACTGCAATCGAGGAAAGGGGAATTATACGAGCGGCGAAGGCTACAGCTCTGAAACGTCGGCGCGTTCATGTGAAAGACAACAGCCGTGTTTTAAAATGAGTTCTGGATGAGAACAACAGTGGAGAGTTAAAGGGTCAGTACCAATCAGGCAGCAACACTGATGTTAACAAAACACTAGCTCACTAGCAATCTTTAGTTAGCTAGTTTAGCTCACTTCAGATGTGACTATATATATATTTTACTTTTATCTTTTTATTGGTGGGACGTACAGACAATTAGCTTTCAGATGCAACTAGCTGGGTAGCGAGTGTTTTGTTGTTACTCTGCAGCAAAACGTCAACAAACTTGTCTTTTCAACATAGATTAGCCTAGCACGTAGCATATCTAAAAACAGGAAAGGTTGACCGACTGTTATTGGAGCCCATACCAAAAAGGGGCGGGGCTTATGAAGGGTCAATTGTCTGAAATATTAGTTTTAGATATTATTTCTTTGATAGAAAACCGCTTACAACAAGGTATGTGGATTATCCACAATGCATTGCTTCTGGAAAGATAAAGCAAGTGTAGAAATGTTAGTGTAGTTTGGGTGAAAGCACCCTTTAATGCAGCAACAGGAGCTCACATGTTGAATATAATCTAAACAAAAGTTCACCTTCAGTAAGAAAGTCTGCCGTGCAGCTGTTATATATCACCTACACTGTAAAGCATAATTTAATTATCCTCCACCATAAAACCTACAATGCATATCCCAGAGCTCTGCACGCCTTCCGGTCCAAAATAAAAGCCCAACGCTGGAACCTGAGTTATGAGATTTTCACTGGATAGTAATAAACGAATGAGTGGAAATACATATTCCCACAGATGAAATACGTTCCAGGAAAAACATACACCCTGTCTATTAATAGGAGCTATTGTAGGACGCTGCAATGTCAGACATCCACAGGAACCGGTTGCATGAGGGATTGAAACGTGATTCAAATGTTAAATAAAAAGAGAAAGTTTTGGAGAAAACTACAATCGTGTACGTGTGTGTGCGCGCATTAATTCACACACGCCGAACCACAAATACAGCCCTATTATATAGTAATTAAAGTATAATGATGGAGAGGGCTCTTAGCTATAAAACCTGTGCTAAAGTACGCGTTCTCCTACACACACACACACACACACACACACACTCACACACACTGTGGTGTTGCCAAAGCCTGCAGCAGAACTCATAAAGCTCTCCCTCATTCACTCCCTGTGTCTCTCTGCCTCTCACTCTCTCTCTCTTGCTTGCAGATTACAACAATGGGAGCCAACAGAAGCTGACCATTGTTTGATTCCAGCTGTGTGGGTGAGAGATTGAGAGAGAGGAGAGAAAGATGTAGCCTGAGTGGTGTGTGTGTGTGTGTGTGTGTGTGTGTGTGTGTGTGCACTTGTAAACCTAACAAACAGTGGACTGACCCGTACTTAAAGCCTATATGAAGTCCAGCAGCTGTAGTGGATCCATTAGCGGACTCTGTCGGACTGAATGCTTCTACTGCTGACAGAAGACAGTCTGACCACAGGGAATAAAGTACTACAGTGTTTCTTTAGCCAGTCAAGTAACAGCTAACAAGCTAACAGAGCGTGTCTGCAGCCCGGACATCGAGCTCCTCGCCGTCGGACCTCGTCCCTGTGGTCTGCCACGGGAACTTTCCAGTGTTGTCGCCATCACTGTCTATATTCCTCACAGTGGTCTTCATCATCACCATCACTGTTTATATTCCTCGCAGTGGTCTTCATCATCATCATCACTGTTTACATTTATGATGTCCTATTTATTCTCCTGTACAGCACTTTGGTCAACTTTGGTTGTTTTTAAAGTGCTTAACAAATAAAGTTGGATCGGATTGGCTAACAGCATCTAACATTACTGTTAGCGTCAGTTAGCTTCTTTAAATCCATCTGGAAACTCCATAAATGACCTCGGTACCGCTGTCATCAAACTGTCCTCTGTCTCAGAGGTTGTGTTCACTGGGAGGCTGCTAACGGCAGCTACATTAGCAGTTACCTAACAGCTGGTAGCTGATGTTAGCTGACTGCTAACTAATGAATCTTTGCTCATTGTCGCTAAAAGTTGAAGATTGATTAACGGCTGAATGTCAGTTAGTTTGTGCTCATTTTGATATAAAAATACAGACTGTTTTTGTGAACTTTGTCTTACATTTACTGAAATACAAGGTCCCCTTTTGGTTGGTGTAGACTAACAGTCCACTGTTGGTAATAAAGGAGTGTATGTGTGTGCAACAGCAACAGAGAAATACTGAGTGTGAATGTGTGAAGACAATGGTTGTAGAAGTGTGTGTGTGTGTGTGTTTTGTTATGACAAGGACAACTGGAAGGCGAGTGAGGAGGCGAGCGTGCAGCTTGCCGCCTGTGCAGCAGTCGTCTGAGGAGGAGCAGCTTATAACACAACGCTAGCTCGCTGCCCGCCGCGCCACGCTGGACAGCGGCAGCTAAAACATACAGCAGAGTGTAAACAAAGTCCCACTGAGACAGATGTGTGTGTGAAACAGAGAGAGAGGGCACAGATACTGACACTATACGCTATATATACATATGTGTGTGTGTGTGTGTGTGTGTGTGTGTGTTATCTCCGCCTCAGCGTGTGGCTCGTTTTTTCCGCAGACTCTCAGCTTCGGCTCTGACTAATGCTGCAGCCCCACCAGAATTACTCACTATCATCAGCACACACACACTAACTCACACACACACACACACACACACACTAACTCACACACACACACACACACACACACACCGCCCTCCCTCCACACTACTCACACACACACACACACCACACACCAACACACTAACTTACACACACTAACTCACACACACACACACACACACACACACAAACACACACACACACACACACACACACACACACTCACACACACACACACACACACACACACACACACACAAACAAACACACACAAACACACAAACACACACACAAACACAAACACAAAAAAAAAAAAAAAAAAAAAAAAACACCCCCCCACACACACACTCAGTAGAAAACCTTGACCACATTTTTAACTGTTGAGGAGAATCTGAACCACCTTTGTTTTCTTTGCTCCGTGCACACAAACACAGTTTAATTTCCACAGAATAAAGTTCAGAGTGACCGAAGCTGCAGCACAAAATGTGTTTTTATGTGATTTTATTTCTGCTTTCTTCTCTCAACTTTCTGTGTAACGGCCAACGCTCTTCCTCTGCATGCTGCACATAATCCGTCTCATTATTCCAACCCTCGTTTTCTTGATTAAAGGCGCTGTAAGCGGCGTTTGGGCACCACCTCTCTGTGTGCACTGTAAAACCGTAATATACAGTTAATATAAATTAAAACCCAAATAATATTTAGTTTATAGTCAGTAGAAAATATTTTTAAAAAATTCTCAATTAATTGATTAGTTTCACTCAAAACGATGTATCTATCGTTGGTTCAATAGTATTGACTAATCTACTCTATATAACTGATGGCTGTTGGAGCTTTCTAACACATACAGCAACTTTAAATATTTGACCTGTAAACACTGGGAAGTCCAAGGTGACGCCTTTAAGTGACTAATTTAGTCCAAAACCAGAAATATTTGACTTATTGTCTCAAAAAACTAAGAAAATCTCAAATCTTCAGAACTGAGTGAATAATGTTTGTATTTTAATTGCTTAAAAAATGACTTGAAACTCTGAATTAATCCAATTTAAAGCCCCTACAGGGAACCTTCATTGTGTGTTGATTCTGGCGGCCTCTGTGGACAAAACAGTAGTGCGTCCACCGCCTCGTTTCATTGATTTCAAGGGGAATCCATTAAGAATAATAACTACATATAAACAGCCAATCTCCCCTCTGATGGTTGTGTGAGGCATTAACCCATTAATCTCCATATTCGACTGTAATTACTCAGTAAACGTCCACACTGTTCTCTTGTCTCAGCAGCTTTCTGACACATGTATAAAACTAACAGGAGCTCGCAGAGAGAACTGCTCGCTCAGCACCGAACGTCCTCCGGCTCAGAGTGAGTGAAGAAGAGTGTCGAGCTAAAAGCTAAAGGGAGCTGCAGGCCATCATCAGAACATCTGTTAAAGCCATTGTGACGCAGCTACGATGGAGGAAAACACCAGACAATCACACACACTTCATCCAAAGTGAAGCTCCCACCGTCACTTTCTTTCTTCCCTCGTCTTCATCACCCTTAAAGAATCACTCCTCCTCCTCCTCCTCCTCCTCCTCCTCCTCGTCCCTAGGTCAGCAATTATGCCCCTCTTTTTTCTTCGATGCCACGTGAATAAAACATTAGCTATCTTTATCTCGGCTAACGAGCTATCTTAAGCACACTGCTGTGGGGATAATGAGAGGTGTGATCCAGGCGGTCAACTGGACGCCGTTCGCCCTCCGTACTGTACGTGTCTGATACTGCGCTGCACTCTGGGTATATTACTGTGTTCTTACTCCAGCCATGATCAACTAATCGCTCCGTGTAGAGCCTCCACAACGGGCCCATCCAGCGCCTCAGCGTCTAAATATAACCCGCTAACCTTCACGCGCCAAATACGGCTCGATGCAACTCCTGCTCCCCCCCCTTGGGTGACAACCAACAGCAAAGCATGCTGGAGGATACCGGCCGGTCCCAGAAAACCTGCGGTTGCTAGGCTACACAAGGACACACACAGAAACAACATCAGGACAGTTTCAGTAAAATGAACAAAAAGCCCCAAATCAGCTTTTCCCCCTCTTTTCTCCGGGAGGTGAGGGAGTCAAACAGTGGCTGTTTGGCAGTAATTATCTGTGCTAAAGGTCAGAATGGAAATTACGCCCTGAAATCCAACACGGACATGAAGGCATCAAGCGAACTGCAGCACACAGAGAACAGAGAGGGAAGAAGTATGTCAAATACCCTAAAACTGAAGCTCAGAAACACCAAATTATGAATGAATTTATGGGAGCGTATAATTTGGAACATATGAATCAAAGAGCCTCGCCTGCTGTATGTTTAATTACATAGCAACATGGCCACCACCGCTCTGGTGCCAGTAAACCGATCGTGGCGCGCTTGCTTACAGCGAAGGGTGACTCATATGTTCTGGTGTGTGTTTTTATCTCCCTCCCTCCCTCCCTCTCGCTCTCTTCATACCAGTTTTCCACTGCCGCCCTGCCAGCTAACAGCTACGGAGCTACGGGGGCTTAAAGGGTGAACGGACGACAGAGTGACAACAATGTTTTTATTACGAGAGCTGAAGTTCTCTGCTGGTTCCTGCACTGTAAAACCAGACTGAACTTGGTGAATCTGACCTTGGTGGTCAAGAAGCTTTACTCATTTTAAGTGACACTGAATTCATTTTGTCATTTCTGTCCTGGGAAAAACTTTCTAACTGTATTCAGTGATTTTAGTGAAACTGGATCAGATTTTACGGTGAAAATATTTCCTGGTTTTCCCTCTGACGTCCTCCGGCTGCTTCAACTCTCTGTGATTGACAGAGTTTCTGATTGACAGATTGATCAGTAGCTAACCGCTAACTGCCATCAACTGGCACTGAACACTATTGGCTGCTGTAACCACCAATCAATACCTGCGCCTGGTCCCTCCCTATCGGCCTGTTACAGCAACCAGCTCCCTGCTTCCTGTTTCATGGGGAATTTAAAGGTTTTTAATGTGGAAATTATACTTTAAACATATCAAACACGCATTGTTGTTCCAAGAAAAACTATTTTTATGTAAGTCTTAGTATGTCTGGAGGGAGTTTCAAGACGTTTTTGGAAGCTAAAGTGAATGGAAAGAGGGAGAACTAACAGAATGATGGCTGTGGTTGTTAAAGGAAGGAGTCCTGTAAAAGGAGCTGAATGTGCTGATGTGGAAGAGAAAGAAAAGAACGACTGATAGAAAGAAAGAAGATGCCAGATAGACAGCGAAAAAACAGAGGAGGAGGAGGAGGAGGAGGAGGAGGAGGAGGAGGAGGAGGAGACGGTGATGAATTGAGAGGAAAGGACGCAGTGGGGAGGAGAAGAGAAAGTTAGTTTTCCCACCAAAATGCCCCCGGGGGGAACGGCCCTTTACAACAGCGAGCTACTGTCTCCATTCATCAAGAGGGGAGCGACTCAAACAGCCAGTCAATGTGCTCTGACAACCACACACACACACACACACACACACACACACACACACACACTCACACACACTCACACACAGCAGCTCCTCTCTGTGTGATGTCGAGTGTTTTACCAAATAAACTGTTCGTTATTCGGGTTTTAGCTTCGGGCTGATTTCACATGGAGGAAGACACCGAGTGCGAGCGGGTAATTACAACGAGGAACTCTTAATCTGCACGCAAATACACAAAATGTTCACAGAGGAAGACGCAACGAAGACACACAAAGACAGAGAAACACACAGAAACACACATTATTTACCCTCAGAGCTCCCCGTGCACTGTAAAACAATATCTGTTAGTTAAAATGACTGAAATTGCCTGTGAATTTACATTACGGTTATTTAATAGATTAAACTGTTAAATTCAAGTTAATACTGTTAAAACATTTCTAAAAGCATCTGTTGTGTAATTTTACATGGATTTGTTTGTTAATTGACAGATATCTTGTATAATTCTGGAAGTTTTCACAACAGAAATATTGAATAAATGTTGTTTATCAGTGTATAAGCATTGGTAAACTCAATTCACCTGTATTTATAGCTTATTGCATTGTTTTTACAGTAGAAATAACTTTAATTACATTAAAAGATTTTATGTCAAATTAAAGCTAAAGCTGTATTTTAATTACAGAAATGTACTGTATTATTATTATTATTATTATTATTTTCATTTATTTTACTGTATTTATTTGGAATTTTTTACCAGTTTCTTTTTTACAGTGTACTTCTGAGAATTATAGCACTAAAGCAATATCAGCGAGTTATTTCCTGGAATGAAAGAAGAAAAAAGAAAAAAACAGAGAAATGAAGGCAGTAAGCTCGCCTGCCAGCCAGCCCATCAGCCAATCAGCTAATTACACTGGTAATTGTGGTAATGAGGCTATGGAGAGCGCTCATCTGTTGGCCAGAAACCCCGTTCGTACGGCCACTTCCATTAATAACCGCAGACGATACAACCACCGCAGGGTCTGTTCAATCCCAGCAGCACCTGCATACAGATGCTGCAGCCACAAAGGTCCCGCCTTTCAACCCGCCATCGCTGCAGTGAATTATCGCCGCGCCAACCCCCCCCGCAGGAGGACCCCGGCTGGAATAACATCAAAAACTGTTTCCTCTGCAGCTCCGTCAGTCGATGAGTTTACAGTGTCTGAACCTTTTCGTTTATTCTGAGGCTTTAAAATGTAAAAATTAAACACGAAGTTATTGGACACAAATCGTCTCAGGGAGGAAACTATGGAAGCCCACATCCACCAAAAAAAGGATTCTGTAAGTCAGTTTCATGAGAAACCTTATAGAAATAATGACTTTGATATTCTAAGTTATAATATTGAGAACGTTTGTCATTATAAAGACTTAAAGAATCGTCACATTGGCAGAAATGAGCTTCCATAGAAACATCAAAGAGAACCTGCAATAATTTGCCTGAACTTGATATAAATATATATCTATATAGATATATCTATCTATGCTGTGTGTTCAGGTGCATTAATGTCCTCACTAATGGACTGACATTACATCACAGCAGCTCCATCCTGCCTCTCCCCATCGACTTCCTGTTTCCTTTTACACCTGATTTTAAGATTTTATTGATCACTTTTAAAGCACGTGTGGCTCAAAGCTTCACAGCAGAAATAATGACCCCTTAATGAGACCTCGGTACTCAGCTGGGGGCCATTTCAGACATACATATATATACAGACACCATGTTGGACCGGCCTGTAAATAAATGTCATTTTATATGTATATTATATATTTTATAATATCTGTAAAAAGACTAATTAGTTATTGATGTTTGATGTAGCCACGGACAGATTTTGCTCGGTATCAAACACATGTTGGGGTTTGTTTATAAACAGTTTAATAAAGACATTATGTTACAGGGTTAGGGTTATCCATGTGTTTAATATGATCCAGTGTATCAGTGACCAGAATGTGTCTGTACTTCTCCAGGTTTCACCCACTGTGACCTCTTTAAAACCTCTCCTCCTCTGAGGCTGACGTCCGGCCCACCCGGCTGAGACTCCACAGCTGTACACCGTGTGAATGGATAATCTGCGGCGCATTCACTGACCGAGGGGGGGTCTCAGTGAAAGGTGAACAGGCGGGCGGGCGTGCTGTCACCGAGCCTGAGACCTCTCAAAACTCTGGCAGATTTTCATAAGAAAAGGCCGTCAGTATGAGTCCAACGGCGAGCGCAGAAATTGATTTGGCCTTTCGCTCCGCAACCTTGAATGCGACCTTCCAAATACCTGGGGGGGGGAAAGAGCAGCAGTGGAGGGGATTTTTAACTACACTGTAAAAAACTATCTGTACGTTTATGAGTTTCTTTTAATTAAATTACTTAACTTGAAAAATCTGTAACTGTAATTTCATTGTTTTTACATGTGTAATTATTAAAAATTACACAAGATTTAGTGTAAAATTACAGTATTTTTCTGTTATTTTACAGTATTTTTTGGTGCTCCAGCTGCTGTTTTTTACAGTTGTTTTTGTACAGTGTAGAAATGGATGCAGGGAGTAAACAAACTCTCTGAAGTTGTAGAAACGGCGCTGACAGTCGGCTGGATCGCGTTGTCGGGATCCAGTCTTTGACCTTTTATTTCACTGAAAGTAGATTTTCCTGAAAGGTGATCGCAATGCGTCTGAGGTCATGATCTTCTGTTTTCTTCATCCCTCTCAGAAAACCACCTCCAGTCTGTCCTCTATCCCTCCTCCTCCTCTCTCTTCATCCTTCCTTCCACTTCGTCCATTTTCTTTTTTGGCTTCTTTTGCCCACGCTGTCAACTCCGATTGGCTCTAATAGGAGGCCTCCAGCGTACAGTGTGACAGATATAATCAGGTTTGGAAGAACAGCTTCAGCCCGTGGGACAAACGGAGGGGGGGAGGAGAGGAGGAGGAGATGGGTGAGAGGAGGATGAGTGGCGGGATTAATAATAAAGAAAGGAGGAGGAAGAGGAGGAGGTGAGGTAAGAGCAGGAGGAGTTAGTCTGTTGGTTTTATGAATTATAAATATGTAATAATGCAATTTTAAACTGATATGTTTGTAATTAAAGGTCCATGTGTGAAACATTTAGGATTATCTATAGTCAGAAATTAATTATAATATTTATATTTATGTTTTAGAGCTGCACAACTAACTGAAATATTAAAATCATAATAAGTACAGAACACATTTAATAAAGTATCGATGGGATAAAAGTGACTAATGATAAAGATATTGTGTTAGGTTTAAGGTTTTCTAGTTAAAATCAAGAAGCCCTCTCGACCCTGTGAAGCTTTGGCGACCCCTAGTGGGGGTCCCGACCCCCAGCTTGGGAACCACTGAGTTAAAGTATCGACATCTCTAAAAACGAACGAGCACAACGAGCTCAGATGAGCGGAGCAGCCGATGGGTTTTACATCAGCTGTCACATAAAATACGCATCATATCCCTTTAAATGAGCAGACGGGTCACACACGGCGCCAGTTGAGTCCAATCCTCGTTCACTCGTCTGTAAACTGCATTAAAAACAGTGATTCTTACCAAAAAATTCAACTTGGAAATAAACCAAATAACACTTTCAGACATCCTTAAATCTTTTCGATTCATTCCTTCTTCTTTTATTTTAATGCATATTGGACTCTTCTGCGAGCGCCTCCGTACAGTCGGACTGTGCGTCAATGAGACGGGTTTATTGGGGAGGTTAAAAGCACGAGAATATCTTCACGCTGCTCATCACCGGGGGAGCTTGATTGATATTATCTGATGTGATCTGACAGGAGGGGGGGAGGTGGAAGAGAAGGGGGGAGGGAGTGGAGGGAGAGACAGGACTTAAAAGCTAAAGAGGGATGGAGGCAGAGGAAGAGAGAGATGGAGGGAGATGAAGGAAGGGAAGAAGAAGAAGATTTTAAAAGTGAACGGCAGGATGGATAGATAGCGAGGTGGAGATGGAGGACAGGAAGGAAGGGAGGGTAAAATATTAAAGGTTTTAGCCTGGAGGAGTGAGAGAGAGAGGGATGAAGGGAGGAGAGGAAGGAAAAGAGATAACATTGGGTGTGAAAGTATAGCATGTAGACAGAGAGTCTGCAACAGAGGAGGAGGAAGGTGAGTTAAATGTGTTACAGCTGGAGGTAAAGTCTGAGAGAAAGGAGGGAGGAGAGGAAGATAAGTGACATTATGAGGAGAGAAAGGAGGATGAATGGGGTTGGGGATTAGGCTGAGGAGGAGAAACAGCAGAAGCAGAGAGGGTAAGAAGAGAGGGAGGGCAAAGCTACTAAAGCCTCCAACTCAGAAAGGAGGCGACATATATTACAGAGAATTGGCCATCGTGGAAAATGCGGTGCAATTAAAAAAGGGCATATTGCCGTGAATGGCCTCAGATGTGCGTCGCCCCGGGGCAGGTTGTGAGCAATGGCACACGTTTGCATCATTTCAGTGACATATTTTTTAGGGGAATGGCTCTGTTTTGATTGTTCTTGGAGTTCATCTGGAGTCAGCACACTGAGGGAGGCTGCAGCAACCCCCAACGCCCCCCCAGTGCTCCTTCATCCCCCTCTTACTGCTTCTTCGTCACATCTGCACCGACCCGCCCAAAAGGTACTGATGTTGTGTTTGGAGTCAGGGAGACGTTGGCTCCTCTACAAACAGCTTTAACTTCAGAAGAGCTTCAAAATGTAGTTTTGACCTGATGGAAAGTCTCATGTTTTACAGCAAACCCCAAATATCTGTTTGGGGTTTGCTTTAAAACATAGTTGAATATAATACTACAATAACCCTACTAATAAGTCTACTGGGTTTCTTCTACTCCCCCTCCTTATAGTAAACATATTTCTGTACTTTTTATAACAGTTATACATTATCTAAAAGCTGTGGAAATCTGTTGTGTTGAGGCACTGATTCAAATACTGAAGGTTTAGAGCTGGCTCCCAACCAACGGGCCTAAATTTAAAACAATTTTAGTAAAAATGGTTAAAAAAATCTCACATTAAAACAGCTAAATTCTGCAAGAACTACAATAATGATCCATAAAGCTCTGACAGCCATCCGTCTCTCCATCGGTAGTCTGTGGCTCAGTCTCATCCGGCTGTGATGGCTCAAGGTCACAATAGCTCATTTTATACAAGAAACGGTCTCAAGCTCAATGAAATGGCGACTATGGGGACTAACATCATCACACATGAATACAACTACACGCGTCTCAGCTTTCCAGTCATATCCAATTTATACAATTCCAACACTGTTTAGGGACTCCCGTATGCAGAAATATTCAAATACAATGTCCAGTTCTTCCATCACCAAAATGTAGCCTAACTTTGGAGCTGTGTTTAACCTCCTTTTAACCTCCTTCCTGACAAGCTAGCATGACATGGTTGGTACCAATGGATGCCTTAGGTTGTATAGTTTCATATTAGGGATGCACCGATCCACGTTTTTTCACTTCCGATCCGATCCCGATACCTGAATTTGGATATCGGCCGATATCGATACTCGATACCAGAGCTGTGTTTGCTTTAATATTATTATTATCATTATTGTTGATTTTATATGAGGCTGAAATAAACTCCTCTCAACAGGCAAGTATGATATGTACGTATGTATGCATGTATGTCCCAAAAGGAAACTTGAGGTAATTATAAGGTCAGAAAAGGAAGTCAGAAAAACAGGAAATCCTGGTAACATCTTACACACACACCACGAACAAACCCATACACACAAACAAATATACACACATGTAAGTGGTCCTTTCACCTTGTTTCTGGCATGACTCCAGAAGTATTTATTACAATTCGCCTAAAAATTTTTTTTTGTTGCTTTTTAAATATTTGTTTTAGTCTTGAAATATAAGAAAAGTTCCGTCTCTGAACTGAATTCTTTGCAAACATTGCATTTTGCTGTCTTGCTCGGTGGTGTTTCCAGTGTAAAGTATTTCCACACAGCGGACATGTTGGCTAGCCACAATGCTGCTCAATGCTATCCTCCTAGCTGGCTGCAAACTGAGGAATGGATTTCCTGAGCGGGGGCGTGTCTCATAACTCTGTGTCTCATTGAGCCGTACCTCCGTTCAGGAAATCCATTCCACAGTTTGCAGCCAGCTAGCAGACTGGTTGGCAGGAATCACCTGTGGAGTCATTTCAGCAGACAATGTTAACGCAGACATGGCTCATGGATATCGGATATCTCCGCAGGTTGGATCGGGAAATTCCGATATGAGAATTACGCTCGTATCAGTCCCGATACCGATACTGGATCGGATCGGCCCCATCCCTATTTCATATGATACCAGTATCTTCTTCTGGCTACAGCTGAGCCGGCTACAGCCTCCAGAAACACTAATGTTAGACCTTAACTGAGCCCAAATATAAAGTAACATACAGCCCAATCAATAAGGAACCAGTTTCAGCAAAACACAAGTTATTGTGGAAAATACTGACTTTAGTTAACTACACACTGTATATTTACACTGAAAAACTGTCCAACAGTAAAACACTGCAAACTCTAAAGAAGTTAAATAGTAAAAACGTGTATTTATATTGAAATATGGAATAAAACCTAAAATAAGTGCTCAATGAACAAACTGGTGATGCTGCGACTCACCTTGACAATGTCCCCCAGGTAAACATCCTCCATCTTGTTTGGCACCTTCATGTGGAAGATCCGACCGACCACCGCCGAGGAGTCCGGGAAGGCGGTGGGCGAGGCCGCGTTCTGCTGAGTCGCCGCGGCCTCACCAACGGCCTCCACGGCCCGGATACCTTCCTGGAAGTCCTGAAGGAACGAGGAGTGCATGGAGGCCTCCAGCTCGCTTCCTCTGCCCACCCAGCTCGCCTTCTCCACCCTCCTCTATCAACACCATGTCGATCTCCACCTCCGCGCAGGCTACGGCGAGGAGCAAGCCCAGCAGCAAGGCTCTAGTCCTGGGTAGTCTCACATCGAGGCCCCTGCTCGCCACGAGGCTTCCCAAACTTTGCATTCTTCGTCTTTTGTCGGTCCTTTCACTTGATGCAGAAAAAAAACTAAAAAGGAGGATGTCCGAGTGGGAGGGGGGGACTTAGGCGGGAGCATGCACCCCCGACAGACAGAGCAAATCCCTCCTTTCAAATCTCCCTCCCTCTCCGTCCACTCTTCGCCCTCCTTCTTCTCTTCCACCTCCTCCTCCTCCTCTTTTGTCCTCTTCTTCCCCCTCCCTCGGCTTTATTCTTCTTCCTCTTCCCCTCTGCGTCTTGTGCTCAGCCCCCTCAGAGGTTTAGGAGTCCCATTGTGCACCTTCGAGATCTGTGAGGAGAAAGACAAGAGAGAGAAAAGACACAGTTAGAGGAGGGGGGAGTCGTTTCTTCTAACCACTCAATGCTCGGTCTCGTCACAACCTAAACACCTCAACTTAAAGCGTCTCGCACTGAATCAAAAGTCAATCCTCTTGATAAGTTCAGCCCCTTAAACTGATTCGCGCCACGCAAATCTCATTGTCGATAGGAATCCATCACGAACGGGAGGAGGGGGATAATATCATCAATGCTGTGGAGTAATCTGATTAGTTCTTACAACAATTCTCTGGCTCTCACTTTCACCCTCTCTCCTCTCACAAAGTCCTTTCTATAAACTGCTCATTGGCGGGTTATTCGGTGCCTTCAGACCAGAGGATGAAAAAGTGAAAGAGATGTGATGGAGAGAGAGAGAGAGAGAGATGGATAGACGGAGGGGGGGAGAGTGAAGGTGATATACGGTGGGACCTTGGATTAGCCAACAATGCCGAACCAGTCAAAGCCCTCTTGGAAGCGCTAATGAATGCATGCCTTCTCCATTGTGAGCGGGGTCAAACTGAGTGTGTGTGTAGGTGTGTGTGATGGGGGGGGGTGAAGAAAGAGCTGAGAGAGGGAGAGTGAGTGCTGCTGTGTCCATTGTGAACTCAGGGGTTTGTTATTCATACAGCTCTTTCATCGAGTAGAGGATCCCCTCCTGCGCCGGAGAGTGTGTGTGTGTGTACGACACAACTGATTTCCCCCGAGGGTTTATCGTCAGAGAGAAAGAGATGGACGGAAAGCATAAGAAAGAGAAAGAGAGAAGACCCCCACTGTGACTCCATTTTGCCCTGTAGCAGATGCCCGCTGGAGAGAGTGAAATCACTGCAGGAATTCCCCGGCAACAACAACACAAGGCCTCCCAGGTAGCTTTTGACCAACTTAAAAAAGACTCTTTGTTGTTGCTACCTCGCCCTTGCCAGTGCATCACCTTTGGACAAAACTTTGTTTTTAATCACGAGCGCCACTGTGTAGTTCCCCCCCGCTGTGAAAACTCTCATCCAGAGAGTGAGGAAGCAAGAGTACAAGAATTTTCTTTGTGAAAGTCAAGATTTTTATTTCTTATTGATGCCACCTTGGAATTATTTCCACAACATTTTTGGAGCAATAAAAGTTTTACCAAGCATTCAGGAAAGTAGTCCAAGATGGCTGCCAAGGATAAACTCCATCCCTTTCATGTAGGCTACCTTCAACTGCATCGCCGGGGGCAACATCCCTCCTATTTCCCCTTTCCCCCTTATTGCTTCTTCACTGTTGTCATCTGTTCCTCTTTAATGCTTATTCTTTCATAGCGTCTCTCTGTCTCTCTTGGATGTCTTTCCTTATTGTCTGGTCTACCTCCACTTCCTCCCCCCGTCTTCCAGAGGCTTAAGGTGCGCCACACCTTCCCTATGAAATCTCCACAACCTCTCCCTCCACCAGCAGTGTTGCAGCAGTTCGGGGGTTTTTGTAAAACATATTTGGTGCGAAATTTAACTGGATGAAAAACGGATAAAAATGGTAAAAAAAGTCTCTTCAAAATACCACACAGAGACACTGCTGAACTCTGTAAGAATTGCATTTGGATAGCGAGCACTGCCACAGCTTTCTCTTTCCAAAACACCCCCCTGATCCTCCAGAGGTACGCCACACCTTCCCTCTGAAATCTCCACAACTTCTCCACTCACTCACTCGCCTCATCAGAAACACAGTCTGTTTATCGCGTGACAATAGGGCTGGCGATGGCAGGGGAGTGTCGCTACGAGAGAGCTCACAGGAGCTGTCTGTGCTGCCTTCAATGCAAGAGAATGAGGGAGAAATCTTCTCCTCAGAAAGCTTTCATTACACCTACAAAACACCCTCCACCCCCCCGGTACTGATTACTCGGACACAGACGGGGGAGATTGTTGAGAGAGGACATTTGGGATAGGTAGAGTGCAAGAGAGAGGGTGAGAGACAGAAAGAGGAGAAAGAAAAGTTTTCTGTTTCCTCATCAGAAGGAAATGTTTGAGATGAATGTTAGAAAGAGCCGCAATGTCAGGCTTGCCAGGCGCCTCCTGATTGGCCCAAAACATCAAAGCAGCACCACTAAGAGATGCTGTTAGACATGCTCGACATGGCGAGTTACCGCAAAGAACTTTGTTTTTGTGTGTGTGTCCCGCTCTGGTGCAGACCACTAACATCGCCCACGGCTAAATGATTTTAGCCCGAGGAAGCTGGGGCCGGCTGGGGGGAGACCTGTGGAGGGTTGTTTGTGTGTCTGAAACTAGTTCACCGAGCGCCATGGCGACACCTTTGTTCCCAAACAGGCAGTAAGAAGAAGATGTCTGTGTGACTCTCTTCCCACTGGCTGGGGTCTTTCAGAGCCTCTTACTGCCCTGCAATTACTTAACCAGTGAGTGCTGAGATTTATGGCGTCGGAGGAACGATTGTCCGGAAGACTTTCCCACATGTTGATCATATTTAGGCTGTGTGGGCGGGAGGATGGGTAGGGAAATTAAAAGCCACACTCGATCTTAGCTTTGCATTTATTTTGGGGGCTGACATGCACTAAACTATTACAGAAAAATACAGCATTTATTTGGACATGTAAGGATGTTTTTTTGCCAAAGGAACCGCACTGACCCCAATCCTCTGATGTTGGTCCAACAGTGGAAGTCACAGAGTATTAGTCCTGACTCCAACGGGAGCAAAGAAATGAGCAGCGTGTTCAAAAACAAACCTTTTTATAATTGGCTTAATGTTGCATTTGCTTGACAAAACCAGGGTTAATTAACCGGGTGTACTCATCAGACTAATAGAGCCAGTTTCTGACTAAATACAAAGCTAATGTCCTGAATAGAGAGCCTGAACACACAACAGTGTTAACCCTCAACACTGTGGCTGCTATTGGCAAGAATCTGTGCGTTTCACAATATAAAGAAGTTACGGTTCAATATATATACTGCGATATATCGTGATAATCAAGTGTTACTACTAAACTGATCACTGATTCACTAAAGTCTTGTTGTCCACTGTGTTTTGATATAATCGGATGATTTTCTTGGGGAAAAAAAGGAGAAGAAATTAGAAGAAATTAGGCAATGTTCTGCAGAACAACCCAAAAGTAAAGGAACTGTAACAACAGCACACTAGTTACGAACTACGGCTACAGCTAACGATTATTTTCATTATCAAAAATATTCACATTTCAGTTGAAATCGGACAATTCGGGCATCTTTCTTAACAAACAAATGATTAATCGATCAAAATCAACACTAGAAAACCAAACATAGCAGAAAGCTACCAAAACATCAGAGAATAACCAAACCTATGCGATTGGATCCCAGGCGAGCCCCCAAATGTTCCTTCCCTTGAGCCAGGGTTGTAAAAGGCAGCATAAAGCGAGTACTGTAGTTATTTATTATGTCGAAACTCTATTATTATTATTATTACTGTAACATTTGATAATGGTGATTTTTAGTTATTGTAGGCTATCATTCATACAAATGTACACAGACCAAATGAACATTGCTCACTGCTGCTGCAAAAAGTTACTTCACATAACATTATCAATGAATCTGTCAATCATTTTCTAGATTAATCAATTAGTTGTTGGTGCATAAAATGTTCCCAAAGTCGAAGCTAACGTCCTCAAATAAATATATTCAGTTAACTGTCACACCATAAATGTTCCATGATGTCTTTCATACGAGCTTCAACTCTGTTTGTCTTTAGTGAAACATGAATAAATCGGTGGTCACCAACCCTGTGACCCCTCTGATCAATCTAAAGGTTGATGATCAACAGAATATCAGAGCAGAAAACACATATTTATGCATTACGTACTGTACAGTTGTGTGTTTATGTGTATTATCCTCAGCTACACTCAGTGGTGACCTCAGCAGTCTGAGACTATAGCTGCTGCTCGGTGGTAAAAATAAATATCCAGACACGACAACCAACTCCCCTGCGCCCCGTCTCCACTATCAGGTTGCGAGGACGTCTTTAAAAATAAACGGTTAACTGGACACTTGCATGCTTTTAGCGCCTCTCTTCCTCTGTGGGGTATCGAATGCAGTCGTACAGGGGAGATGGGGGAGAGGGCAGAGAGAGTTGAGATACTATTTGTTATTAGCCACAGAACACAATGTGAAGACTGCAGTTAGAAAAGCTTCCTACTTTGTGTTGATAACAGGGTGGAGGCTGGTCCTCTTTCACCCTCACGTCCAACAGAAAGAGCTTTTTATGGCTCGTCAAACTTTTAACAACAAAATGACAGAACAATTGGAAAGAGTGAGACAAACTCTTTATTTTCTTTATGTTCTACAAACAGCAATATCTGTATTTCGGGGCCCGAATGGCTCGTTTGATAGAAATGGCGTCCCGTGTGCTACGTGTTTGTCTCTCTCTCACCCCTTTCCTGTCACTCTTCAGCTGTCACTATCAATTAAAAGCATTAAGAGCCCAGAAAAATACTGAAAAACAAACCTGTATTTAATAATTTAATCAATTTGAGTCAAACAACTCAGGTTTGAAATGTTTATTACAGCCGTATAACTCCCAGAATGACAGGCAGGCTGATGGAGAGGGAGAGCTGGGAAATGTTGCATGTCGTGTGTGTAGAAGTCAGATTTAACTGCCTGAAGTAGCTCACAGGCGTCGACTGATATGATGATTGATATAATTTAATATTTTCAGTTGTAATTATTACATTTTCAAGCATCCAAATGATGAATGATTGCTGTTTTTTGACTCAAAGATTTGAGAGTTAAGTAAATTACAACAGATTAGAGGTCAGTAAAACTCTAAAATGTATTTAAAGAGTTGGAGTTCAACTTATGGATGATTGTAAATATCCTCATGAGTGACTTGCATGCCAATGTAGGGTCCCTGTATTTATTTCCTGACCCAGCGAGTCTGGTTGCTTTTTGTACCATTTTAATTTTTGAGTTTTTATTAATTATCACAATTATTTTGATGACAATAATTGTGACATAAAATGACCTAAACCTTTTCATCTAATGAGTTCAAACAATAATCAAACAATAATCACTATTTCATTTATAATGTAGCCTCAATGTGTCCATCATTTATCTCTTTTGGTGCTTTTCTCTGGTTTGCATCATGTATTTTGGGGCTTTGGGTGTTGGAGAGGTGATTTAAGAACGCTGTGTTTGGCTTTGAGAACATTTTCAATATTATCTGACTAACTGTAGAGCCCGGGGATATTGTGTACCAACAAAAAGCCCAAATTACTGAGAGAAACTGTGATCTCTTACTTCCAGGATGCCTCTCTCTCTACAGACTCCCCTTTTTGTTTGGGTGGTGGTGGTGGTGGTGGTTGGGGGGTAAAGTGAGACATCCTGGGTGGCGTCGAGAGACTTGAGAGAGACTTTTATGCTGCCACTGATGAAAAGGAGGTGATGGAAGTGAGGACGGGGACAGCAGGAGGGAGCTTTGGCAGCACCAAAGGTAAAATTTCTAGAAAGGCTTTGATTCCTTCCCAAGGGAGGAAAAAAACCCCTGAAGGTGGGAATCCAGGTATCAAACACACACACACACACACACACACACACACACACACACACACACACACACACACACACACACACAGAGTTCCTGACTTAAGGAGGTGAGTTCACTGTGGGGAAGACGTCCGACAGACAGTCGCTAAAATCTCACAGAGCAAAGACCGAGGACAAACACTGAGGACAAAGCCGCAGAAAAACACTAAAAACTGGTTGAATAACGTGTTTATATAAAGTATATATGTATATATGATCTATAAAAACCCCCAATTATCATATTAATTAGAGCTGTAATCAATCAGCAAATAACTAATTGGCACTTTGTTTGACAACCAATGACAAAATAAAGAATGCCAATAATTGAGGATAAGGAATGAGGAGAGGAAATGAGGAGAGGGAACGAGGAGAGGAAACATGAAGAGGGAACATGGAGAGGGAACGAGGAGAGGGAACATGAAGAGGGAACAAGGAGAGGGAACGTGGAGAGGGAACGAGGAGAGGGAACATGGAGAGGGAACAAGGAGAGGGAACCATGGAGAGGGAACGAGGAGAGGGAACGAGGAGAGGGAACAAGGAGAGGGAACAAGGAGAGGGAACATGGAGAGAGAACATGAAGAGGGAACGAGGAGAGGGAACGAGGAGAGGGAACAAGGAGAGGGAACGAGGAGAGGGAACATGGAGAGGGCTGTAAGGTTGAGTATGTCCATGAATGATGGACAGATACTGTTTGTTAGTTATTTACTGTTTGTTTGTTGTTTACTGTTTGTTATGTAATGTGTCTACACAAATTACATCCAGATAAATAAACGTATATTGATTTGATTTCTTTGTTCTTTTACGTCTTTTATTGACTTAATGAATCTACACTGTGGTTAGTTTCCTCCCTTCGCACACAAACACTCCAACGGTCTGAATCAGGAAGGAAATTCCTTTCCTGGAATTCCCCTCAGAAACCAACGAGGACACGGAAACGCCACTCAGCGGCCAATTACAGGAAAGAAAATTCCCCCACGGCAGCCAATCAGAGGAAGGATCTGTCAAGGATGAAACATTGGCACTTCAGCAGCACTTTAAATCTCAACTCCTCCGCCCGTTATTCCCTCCCTCCCTCTCTCCTCCTGTCACCTTTCAATCCCCCAAAGTCACTGCTGATGCCTCTATTATTGGCAGCGACAGGACGAGAGCGGCCTGAGAAACAGGAGGAAGAGGAAGCTCCCAGACTGACAGGTGACACCGACGCCAAGCGAATATTACAACGGATACGTACACAAACTGCTGGCAGGAGAACGGAAATATTCCTGCAGCTGGAGCTAAAAGTACAGTAAAATAACAGAAAATAACTCAAATTTTACATACAACAAAGGTTTTTGTCTTTATAATGTTTAATTAAAGATCTTTACACTGTAAAAAACAACTTACATTTACAGAAGAGTGCTGTTATTATTGGATTTTTATTATTTTAATGTGAATGTTAAAAGTTATAGAAGTGTAATAAAAGTCATTATCTGTGAGATTACAGTAATTATTGCTGTTTACACTGATAACAACTGTATTTGGACAGTTTACCAATGCTTATACACTGATAAACAACATTTATTCAACTTCCATCATTATACAACATATCTGTCTGTTAACTTACTAATGCATTAAAATTACACAACTCACTATTTTTACATCATTTTTAAAATGTATTAACAGAATTAAACTTGAATTTAACCGTTTAATCTATTAAATAAACAGTAAATATTGATTATAGATTTGCAAATGTATTTTAGTTTTGATATGAAAAAATGAAATTTTCTATAAATAAACAGTAATTTTATGATTATTCACAGACTTTTCGCGTTATTTTACATCAAAATGTTAAATTCACAGACTGTTTGTGTAATTTTATTAATATTTCCATGTATTTAAACCATACAGGAAAGGATGGAGGTGGCTTTCACATTACAATCCGGTTTACCTTTACAATGAGATTTAGATACTTAACACAGAGATTAAGCACATTTTAGGTGTTTATCCGGCTCCGTCACCCTGAGCGATCTGCAGTGTGCAAACAGCAGAGGCAGATTATGCTTCCGGCGTGAGGACAGAAGGAGTCTGCATTGTTCTTTTATAGCGTGGGAGAGAGAGTGGACGTCTTTGTGATCATTTAGAAGTCATTATTGGATACTTATGGATGGATTTCAAACACAGCATCAGCAGTAAAACTGTGCGAAAAAATGTGCGAGAACTCATCCAACCTCCGAAATGTGTGCAAATGAATCTCATAATTACATCTGTGACTAGCTGCAGTTGGAACAGGAAACACAGTGACAATGCAGAGCCTGTGCACTGCTATCTGCTAGCTGTTAGCTGCTAGGGCTAGCAGAGTGGGACATATGTGTGAACATACGGCCGAGAGGAGACAGTCTGTGTGCCAATAACTGAACCAGCTCAGCCTGAAACTGAGTTATAAATCATCAGAGAGGAAACAAAGAGAGGAAACAAAGAGAGGAAGGAGAGAAGAATAGCGGAGAGGAAACAGGAACAGAAACACCCATCAAATGAAATTAGATGTTAAGTGAAACTTTGCTGTGGAACAGATCCTCACTGATCCAGTGAGTTTCTAATCAAATGCACATTAACAACTTTTAATTAATTCCACAAAAATAAAAATCAGAGATGAGATCAGCAGGAGTCAGGACTCCACGGAGGGAACCTGTAATAATAAAACAACTACAGACCCACAGTTGACAGGAATAACAGCTCCTGACGGGAACTTCCGGCCGCTCCTCGATATCGGAGCCGCTCAGATCTCTGGAAGCAGATGTGAACCTGACTCATAAAACACGGGGAGTTGTGGGAAAACGCCAGCGGAGCCACAAACAACACGACAGAAGGCCGAGAAAACAGCAAACGCCACCTCTCTGCAGCCTCCTGGGTGGGGCCTGATGTTGGTATCAGTTTCCATATTGATGTATATCTGGAAGCTCTTAGAGAGCCTGCAGACGCTCGAAGGCACAGATGTGTCCAAAATCTGAGTCTGTAAAACAGGACGAAGAGTTCATGACATTAAAGTGTCATTTATGGTTTCAGTGGATCGGCAGCTGCAACTAAATACAGAATATAACTCATATAAGGAGGTTGTTCCTGTTTTATGATTCATCTCCAGTGTCACTCTGCTTCAGTTAATGTACGCTGATAAAATAATAGAGGATAACTTCAGAGGAGAGAAGATAGGGATAAAAACAGAGGCAGCGGATCGAGTGTATGGATCATTCTGAAGCCATTTTGAACTCCAGATGCTCAGAGACTCCCACAGGGAAACTGCGACCCGACACACTGAAGGAGGTGCAGCTTCCTCCGGAACCTCCCAACGCTTCCTGAAACACACCGGGAAGGTTTGTTGTCTGTCTTGAGTTACACAGGCGACCTGCAGCGACTGGGACGCCATTTATTATCTCCAAAAACAAAGATCCTTATCTGCCCAATAATCCCTCGCATCGAAAACAAGATTGTTTTACCACAGAAGTGCCCTTCACCTGCCTGTCAGCGGTAAAAATACCCTCGTCTCTGTTCCATCGGGAAAAGAATTCAAACCAGAACGTGAACTTGAGCGAGATGAAAGGAAACCCTACGACTTCCCGCCGTTTGTGAAACGTTGCTCATATTGATGTGTCCTGTACTGTCAAACTGTGCTGCTGTAAAGCCTTCTCGTCCCCCACAGGCCTCAGTGCACTTTAGGTTCCTCGAAATGAGCATTTAATTTGAGGCGAAGCCACAAAAAAAATAATAAAAAAATAAAAATGAGACCAGCAGGCAGAATCATGGGAATTGCGGTTCTTTTGCGAACGCAGCCAAACACACGTCCACTTTGATTAGAGTTGTGTTTTGGAGCGTCGAAGCATCAGCGCTTTCCTGCTTATGAGCCTCACAGAGAGAGTGTGTGTGTGTGTGTGTGTGTGTGTGTGTGTTTGTGTGTGTGAAGGCTAACAGCTCATAAGGGGAAAGTGCCACGACGCTTTGCGCATCTCAGTAGGCTAATTATAACCCTGCAACTGCTGCAAAAAATGAAACATGAAAGAATTAACAATCATAGAGAGAGAGAGGGACATAGAGACTAAACAAAAAGAGAGAGAGAGAGAGAGAGAGAGGGAGAGAGAGAGAGAGAGAGAGAGAGAGAGAGAGAGAGAGAGAGGAGGAAACACAATTATTGTTAAAGAATGTGTAGGTAGCAGGAGTAATTACATTTCACTCCAATTAGACTGCTGAAGTTGTGTTTTCTGCCTCTGTATCTGTGTGAGTGTTTCCCGCTTGTTTTACTACACTCCTGGGGTCCAAACACCGGGCGCTCGCTGTGGGGTCTGACAGCTTTGTGGGGACCCGAAATGCTGGACCACACAGGTTTAAAGGGCTGTTTGAGGAGTGGACACTTAGCTGTGATTGGTTGAGGTGAGGCAGTGCTTGGGTTTACCCCCTTAATACACACCTGCTCCGTAGCTCTCACAGTCTCAACAGCTAACTAACTAGCTAGCTAACCTATTTAGCCGCATTAAAACAGGAAGGAAGTTGCTGCATATTGCTTGATTTGATTGGCTGTCTGTCTGTGACATTGAGGAGTGACTCTGCACTGAACAGTTGATCATATTATAACTTTTATGTAACTTTTTAAAATCCACCTGGAAAACAATGTTTTTTCAGGCATTTTTAGTGTTTCCAGGACAACGAAACAGCGAATAGAAGTGTTAAGAGAGAAGAAAACACACATATGTTCAAAAAGGAAGACTGTTAGGTATATACGATTGTTGAAAATACAGAATACAGACAGAGAATTGTATAAAAATATCAGGAAAACTCATCTCTGATCAATATTCACAGGAAATAATCTGCTCAAAATTCATCCAAATCGCTTGTTTTACACAAACTTCCTGCAGTATCAGTTTTTCTCTACTGTTTATTTACTGTTATTATCATGCATTGAATATAATATGAAATATCCACAAAATATAGTCTGTTTACTCAATGATTGAAGAAAAAGGTTGGGAATGACAGGTCCCCACAACGTAGTAACACAAGAATTTCTGTATTTGTTATGTTATGCGATCGCAGCCAAAAACACAAAGATATGTGTGTGTGTGTGTGTGTGTGTGTGTGTGTGTGTGTGTGAGTGTGAGTGTGTGTGAGTGTGTGTGTGTGTGAGTGTGTGTCCGTCCTACTGGGACCACCAGCGAAGACCTGACACACACTGACAGCTGGTCACATGTGTGTGTGTCTGAATGTGTGTGTGTCTGCATGTGTGTGGTGAGATGGACAGCTGGGGACAGTTGCTAGTGTGACAGAAAATGACAGCCGGGCAACACGAGACCTCCTACACACACACACACACACACACACACACACACACTAATCTGTGCCCTTTAATCCGAGGGTCCGCTTCAATCCATGAACTTTCCCTCCCAGGTGCCATCCAATTCCCTCCGAACGTGCCCTGTTTTCCCTCTGACAGCTCTGATGGGGGTAAATAACCCAACTGTGACTATTTTTAGACTTAAATATAGTCGGAGGTTAAAGAAAAGGTTATTGAGAAGTTAGTTTGCACCACAAATTATCTTAAAAAACAACAAGCTGCATTGTTTTGGGACAAATTGTCTGACCTTCACTCAAACACGCAGCTATTTTTATGAGATGAGATAAACTTTATTTTTACATTATGAATCATTTTATAAGAGTAGGTGTCAGAGTGGGAGCTCACAAACTGTCTCAGTTTAGATTAAACAGAAAAGTTTGCTTATGTCAAAACACATTTGTGTGTTCCAGAAAATAAACTTCTCTCTCCGTCACATTTCTTTAAATCAGTGATGATTAATTGTCGGTTTGTTTGAGCGATCAATGAAGCTATTGGCGAGCAGACGGACGCCTCGTCAGCGTGGTGACGCAGCTGCCCGTCACAGATGGAGAGGAGCTGTTCATGAGCACGATTTATGAGACAGACTTCAGTTGATATCGATGATTATTGATCATTTATAACCTATTTTTAATAAAATAGGTGGAGAAAAAAGTTAATATCAACCACTTTATCACTTTGTTTTCCTAACCTGTAGTTTTTACACACTGAGAACAGCTCTGACTCCATCTTAAAATCAATCAAATCAAACATTTTGAAATCGAGTTAAATGAATAAATTATAATCAATCGATCGTTTGTCGGCTGTAACTGAATAAACATAAAAACACCTGATAATTATCATATCCATAGCTTATTCATTATGTGCTTTGGTGGCAGTTTAATGTTTAGTTTAAGGACTTTAATGATTGATCGTCTTATTGCTATTGGCACATATTTATAAATATATATAAAGTTTGAATAGATTATAGTAATTAGATGTTTAAGCGTTGTGACAACTGATGGTTGCACAATCCTTTTTCCTTTAAAAGAGAGCAACACTTACAAAGATAAAACATTTATAAGTTGAGTCGTGAACACAATTGTAGTGACAGCGGTTTCTATGGAAGAATATTCAACATTTAGTTTCTGTTTACAAACAAAAAGAAGATTGTAAATGTATTTCTGGGGTTAAAAACAAGCTAGAATCTATTCCAGGAGCTCTCAGGTGTTCAGAGTTTGCTAACACATCCCTCGTCTCCTCCAAGATAAACAGGACTAATCTGGGTCAGCTGTGTGCAGGTACAGTCCCGATAATATACGCCGCAGTGACCTGGATACTGCATCAACCCGAAGCTACGGCGCACGTATGCACCGTCCGCTCGCCTGTATATCTGTGTGTGTCTATGGATCCGTGTCCTTGTGTGTTTGTGTGATGAGTTTTTGTGCTGATAGCCATCTCCTCCCATCCCCCGGTGACGCAGGTCATCAATTCTCATCTCTGTGTCTCTGCTATCTGGCTTACACTGCCGGGTTATAAATACATAAACACACAGCCAGTCGGCAAAGAAACAGCCAGAAAACCAGCCTGCGAGGATTCACCCGAACCCTCATCTCTCCCACCTTTAATGAGTCTGCACATATATATAGACAAATATATGAACATAAAGAGGATCAATAGTTAATATTAATGTTCTTTGTCTTACTTTGTACTTGTACTACAGTTCCCATAATGCTTTGGTGCAGTGGTAGATAGTGTGCAGGTGTGCCGTGGAAACAAACAAACAATTACATAATATATGTTTTTTATCAATACTTTGTAGTTTTATTACCTCATTTATGATTTTGTGACTTTTAAGGAAAATCTACGATATTATTGCGTATCGTAATAAAAATAAGTTTATTGTTGTGAATTTTCATTGTGGGGATAATGATGGTGGTCAATATCCTCACGAGTGACTTTAAAAAGCTCCTACAGTGCTATGAAAGGTTTTTTTGGGGAGATGTATCTTTTTTGAAATTTTCCATCCAAATGTACCTCCAACACTTCAACACACACACACACACACACACACACACACACACACACACAATCTAAAACGTCTCTGCTCAGATTTTGCACTTGTTAGCAGATCGGTCAGTTGCACCACGTCAATCACAAATCTGCTTTTCAGCCGGTCCACACACCATCTGAAGTCCCAGCAGCCAATAATCAATAACAGCATTTATTCCTTCACTCTGTCAGCCTGTCAGCCTGCGAGCAAACTCATTCCCTCCATCAGTCTGTCAGGCAGTCACACGTTCACTGACTCATTCATGAATCCAGTCGTACTGTCAGCGATACAGCGAGTCGCCCGCTCTGTTCACCAGAAGCACATAATTCACTGCAGCCAGCCGCTCATTTAGCCTCAGTATCTCAGATCTACCTTTGCCCCCCCCCCGACTCTCCCTCCACCTCCATGGTCACTGCAGATGTCTCCGCTCCGAGGATCTGGTCTTTATCTCAATGATAATAGCAGGCCGCGGCTGAAAGCCTTACGGACCGAGCAATGTGACCTCCAGCTCGCCGGGGTTTTAAAAAGGTACCACAGCTCGGATTTATTTTCGCTAGGCTAAAGACGTCCCCCGTCTGCTAAATTTATCACAGTCGAGTACGTTGGGCAGCCTCACCGAGCTGATATTTATCACCAGATTTTACTTTTTCACCCCCGCGCTCAACGTTACTTAAGGCTCCGCTGTAAAGGGATTTAGGTAAATGCCACAAGAGATCAAACCTGGAACCGTCTAAACTGTTGCAAATGTAAACACAAGAGAGAGAACGTCGAGGTGAGTGACTGTTCACTTATTTCTTCTACACCTGCATGTTAATGGCGTGTTTGAGGGTTGGATGACGGGAATGGTTCGTCTCTGCAGGTCTCAGAAACAGAGGAACTATCTGAGTTCAGTTTTCTGTCTTTGGCTCAACAGCTTCAGCCTCTCTGATGGAATTAAAATGTGATTTGCAGACTTACGAGACGTTTGGATTCAGGGGCACCGTGCAGCAGAAGGTTGCGTCAAGGTGACATCGCACTTGTGTTATCTAAAAAAGAAAGAACCACAAACGGCGTCAGTGAGTGAAAGCTGAGGAATCTGAAAGCTGATGTTTCAGACAGAGAGAGAGAGAGAGGAGGCAGAGTTTGTACATTTATATTCAATCACTGGACAGTCGGATGGAGTCGAGGATGAGGAGGAAGGGAGCGCGTCGGGACATGATGAGAAATTTAAGAACGACGGAAAGAACTGAAGGCGGGAAAGATGAGAAATAAAGAAGATACCGAGCAGAGGACGAGAAGTTCTGCGCTCATATTAACATAATGATGTTTAGCATTTTAGCACGTTAGCATCAGAGCAAGGCTGATATTAGCTTAGAGCTGATGTATCGTATCAGAGTCTGACAAAAAAACAACAAAAACACTGTTGTCATTACATTTAATGATACACACACGTATTTCAAGTTAAAGAATAACAATAAACTTGTTTTCTATGTGAATAACATCAAATCTTTACACTTTAAAAGTAATTTAAACTTCTTTCACATTGAATTGAATCCAAAATCACTTAAACTTATGGAAAGCATCAAAGCCCTGTGTAAGTTACATTTCTGTAATGGTATCAGGTCATCTTAATGAGTCAATGGAACGAACTGGAACTAAACCACCGCTATCTAAAATCCTACACTGTTTTACGATGAGCAGTTTTACAGATCGACCAGAACCAGAAGTCAGAAGACCCTCGAGATGTTGCTCTAAACACAAAGTACCACTAACAACAATAACCATCTTGTGCAGGAATTTGTTCAACAACCAAAGTGAAGATATCCGTACAGTATTTCAGTTTGTCCAACTGTGTACAATTATGGTTGAAATCCTTCCCTCAGAAACAATGTCAGCCTCTTGACAGCACACCATGAAAAGTAGTTCCAGCTCATCCTGCGGGGACCGTAAATATAACACTGGGTAGTGATTGTTTCAGTCGTGCACGCAAGAGGCTAAAAAGAGCTGCGTGTAAGTGGATGATACATACAGGGGAGAGGGCTGTGCTTCCTACCTGCACGGCCTCACAGAGGAAGTGAGAGGAATCTGCTGGTGTTTTTATCTGCAGCCTCTGGGACAACAGCGGTATGTAGCATCATGTAAAGCCGACACACCTGCACGCACACATATGTTCATTCAGCACACGCAAACACGCGGCTGAGTGGTGCGATAGCCAGCTCGCTTGTCTCCCCCGCTCTCCCTGCCCTAATGACTCCCTCCCTCCCTCTCGGGGGTAAGTGGGTGACAGTCTTTTAAAGTGCAGTGCTGTACCCTCTGATAGCAAAGAGCAAACAATGAATGTATCGGCTACGCTATTGAATGTGCAAACGTCTCAGAATAACAACGAAGCAGAGGGAGGACGCTACGCATGAATTACTGTACTTCAAAGAAGACTTTACTCCCTCCCTCCCTCTCTTCCTCTCTCCTCTGTAAACAAACAGCAGAAAAACAAGCCTGTCTTTTGTCTTTACTTTAAATTAAAGGGATGAAACACACACATCCTCATTTGTTTCTTTCTTTCTGAAGGATTTGCATTTAATATCCGGCTTCCCACTTTCTAACAATGCGTCTTCCAGCAGGACCGATTATTGACACATTGAGCTGCAGTTCCTCCGTTTTTATCGATTAGCTGAGTGAATCTGCAGTGAGTTCACTACATTTTACTTAAAGCTGCACAATTAATCGAAATATAATTGAAATCAAAACATGAACGAGTGCAACCAGAGCTGCAGTGTTTTAGTGTGACAGCAGCTTTATAATGAACGACGAGAGAGACGCTCTGATTTAAGAGAGAAAGTAACAGAACTTTGGCCACAGCCCATAAGGAACAGTTGCAGTATTTTAATCTCCTATGTAAAGCAGAAGTAAGTCTTTGTTGCACGTACAGTTAACATTGCTGTGTACGTTATTCATTAACAACAAGACATTTTTCCACTTCTGTTCTCGTCTCTCTCGGCCCGGGAAAAAAGACCTGATGCTAAAAACATTGCTTGATAGAAGTTTGTTCCACGTCTGGTGTCGTATCGCGCTGGTTCTCAAACTGAATACGTAGATGTCTGAGGCGTAGAGTGAAATATTTGCTCATTTTAATCCATTTCCGGGTGTTTCCATGACTGGAAAACTAGTCTCTAAATTTCCAGGTTTTCCAGAGTAGAGAATGACGTCCAGTTCTCACTGTAAAGATAAAAAACTAAGAGGTGTTTTTGGCATTTTACTTCAGTGTGAGGCCGCGAGGGTTCGAGCTGAACACCTGGTTTGAGGTGAACTTCAAGCGCAACAAATCCTCCTGAAGTCTCAGGACTTAAACAGAGCAGACGATGGCAGAGCGCCTTTGGCCCTTTCATTTTTTCTGTGATGCAGAAGTATTTTGGAGGCTGGGAAATGTTTTTCTCTGATGTTACTACTCTGTTTCTGGTGTTAGAGGTTGTTAAGGTGTTTATTTGCTTTAACTCACCTGACAGCCGTTTATTTGGGACCCTTTTATTCTTTTATTATTCACGGTAAATGTGCCTGCAGTCAGCTACAGTAAAGAAACTACAGTATACTACACTGTAAAGGCAAAATAATGCTTTTTGTCATAGTACAAAGAACACACCATTATCTGCATAAAATCTGAAAACTTCCAACATCACAGCAGGTTTATGGATATTTTCTTTCTCTCAGTACACAGTTAAATTCAGTCTGATGACTTTTTACTTTTTGCCTTCTTGTCCTTTGGATGCAAACAAACAAATGAAAAGGTTGAATTACTCACTAACAAGAATAAAATGTTCTCAGTGTTATCTGTTTACAGTACAGACACTTGCTGAGCCACGTTCAGAAATAACTTATTTTATGGTTTTTAAAATGTTTTTTGAGGCCACAAACGTCAAATCAGATGCTAGAAAAACTGAAAACTGCACCGGGAACAATGAGCTGTAATAATGGGAGCAGGTTTTAAATATGTCACTGTGGAGTTAAACAGCCTTTGTTAAGAGTCTGAACATATCTGAACTGCAGTAAAAGTTGCAGCCTGTGATTTAAAGTCTGGAGGTTATTTTAGAAGCTGACTGATAAAAAAACTTCAGATTATTTCTGATAAACTTTAAAAGAAACCTCGACTCTGCATCAGGATCCGTTTGCCCTTGAAGATTATCGCTTTATTAAATTATAACGCTCTTTGAGGCGGCAACTATGTAAACAATAACCCCTCCCTCCAGCGACCTCCCCCTTCCTCCTCCTCCTCTGAGGTCCGGAGCCACAAATGGAGGTCAAAGTGAACACTTGAAGGACGTTCGGGAACATTAAACTGCTCTGTCGCTCCATTTTCTGCTACCTTTGCTCACCTGTCCTTCTTCCAACCCCTCACCCACTCCTCACCCACTCTCTCGCTTTCTATTAACCCCATTTCTCTCCCCCCCATATTACTGCAGTCCTGTCAATCGAGACATCCCGCTACTACACTCCTCACAGCTCAACGCTGAGAGGACGAGCAGAGGATGTTTCTAAAGGGATTTAATGCCCCCGACACATAAATCATACATCAGTTTAATCCATGATGATGAGGAACTCAACCAACCGCCCAAAAAATACAGTAACTGTACTGTAAACCTAATGTAATGCTCTATAAATACAGGTGAACTCTGCTATAATACAAATAATCAGACTGACATTTACAGCAGAGTGCTGTTATTATTGGATTGTTATTATTTTAATGTGAATGTTAAAAGTTATAGAACTGTAATAAAAGTCATTATCTGTGAGATTACAGTAATTATTGCTGTTTACACTGATAACAACTGTATTTGGACAGTTTACCAATGCTTATACACTGATAAACAACATTTATTCAACGTTTGTGTTGTGAAAACTTCCAGAATTATACAAAATATTTGTGTATTGTGTCTGTGTCTGTATTTTGACTGTACTTTTATGTAAAAAAAAAAGTAGATTTTCTTTAACTAAGATGATTATTTACAGTCGCAAATTTATTATTTATGTAATTTTAATTAAAAATCTGTAAAATAGGGAATAACCCTGTAAATATACAGATATTTTGACAGTACCAAAATAAACAAAATCCTGGAGGAGCTGATATTGTCAATATTTTAGAGAACAGTTCACACACACACACACACACACACACACACACACACACACACACAGGAGGTGAATCATCAGCGCGTTGGCAGACGACAGCTCGTCCCTTTGACTGACTGCCCGTCATAAAAGGCGGATTGACGGATGAATGGGGGGGGGGGGGGATAAACGCCTGGATGGGTGGATGAATGAAGGGATCAATGTGTGGGTGAATAATGGGATGAATGGGTGACTCATTACATCCTGATCCGTTACACAAATGTGCAAATAGGCTCAGAGATGAGCGTTCAGCCCCCCCCATGTTCACTTCCTGGTGGCGGAAACCCTCCACAATAAAGTTCCTTCAGCTTCGACCTTCCAGGAGTCGAACAATCTGACTGCGTTAAAACCGATTCTGGAGACACACACATGCTTCAAAAGAGTCAACATCGACCTGATTTTGGTAATTCAGTCACTCGGAGGGTGAAAAGCGATTAAGCTGATCAATATTATTGATAACTGATTATAACTCTTTAATTCTCTCTGTTTCTGTTTGATTGCAGATTGAACACGTTTGAGCTGATTGATTGGGTTAGGGTTAGGGGTTGCAGCTCTGAGCACAAAGAAAAACTTTATTTATAAAAGCTAAACAGACAACAAAAATGGTCGATTCATCAATTAATCAATTATTCTATTGACACAATAATAATTGGTAATGTTGATGATCGATCGTTTTTAGTCCATTTAGAAGAGAAAATTCAGCCTCTAAAATGTGAACTTTTACTGGTTTTCTTTCTCTTCTGACTGTAAACTGAACGTCTGTGAACGAGACGGTAGCAAACAAACAAACAAACAAACAATAACTGTGTAATAACTTTTTCTACAAAATAAACAAACTGATGAAGAATAAAACAAACTTCTTGTTGGAACGTGTCTCCGCTAACTCGTCCCAACCTGCAGAAGGTGTGTAACCCAACGCCCCTGCTCCTGTTTGTGAGTGTGTGAGTGTGACATGATGTGTACACACACACACACACAATCACACACACACACACAGACACACACAGGTGGTGTTTGACTGTTAGATTTAACATGTCAGCTTCTCTCAACTCTCGTTTCCTCGACCGGCTGTATTTACCTCCCGCCAACGCTTTAAAAGCTGCCGGCCAGGTGGAAGGGCTGAGCTGTTTGCCTGACACACACACACACACACACACACACACACTGACAGACACACACACACACACACTGACAGACACACACTACACACACACACACACACACTGACAGACACACACACTGACACACACACTGACACACACACACACACACACACACACACACACACACACACACACACACACACACACACACACACTGACACACTGACAACACAGACACACACAGACACACCGACACACACACACACACACACACACACACACACACACACACACACACACACACTGACACACACACACACTGACACACACTGACACACACACACAAGTCCACAAAACAGATGTCTAATATGTGAGAAACGTCTCTTGCTCGTCTCTGAGTCACTCTGCAGTTATTCATTTTTAATAACGAAGAACACAAACAGTCTTAAACACAGCGAACGCCTCACACATCAGATTTTTGTCCTCCTCTCTTTCAGGTTCTCGCTGTTAACGCCTCCTGAAGGATAACTCAGCCTCTCAGTCTCTCCAAGTCAGGGAAGTAAACCGGATAAATATCTGCACTTTCATCTCAGCCTGAACGAACACAACTAACTCAAATTCTTGTTTAAGACCCTCGCCGCCCCCCCGTTCTGCAAACCAGACCCGTCTCCATGGTTACGGCAGCGGCAGGCTGAGGCAGAATTCCTTCACGGAGGACCGAGCAACACGCCTCGACATGTGTTTCAAAAACGGCCTGAAAACATCTAAATATACGTCAGTGCTAGAATTCCTTCATGTTTCAAACCACAGCCACAGGCTGAAGACGGCTGGGACCGATCCTGATCGGGACAGAGCGACGGGACGATAATCAATCACAACCTTCCATTCACTTCTCTGCCTCTGGGAAGTTTTATTAACTTTATCAGCTACCAACCAATAAACTGCAGCTCTAAAAACCTCAATAATAACAGAGAAACATCAGTTTAAACAGCAAAAACTATGATTGAATATACTGCGATATCCAATCGATTGATCAGTTATTCTGACACTGCTGATAATCCATTCATCGTTTTCAGACCATTTTAAACAGAAAATATGAGACTTTTTTTGGTTCCAGCTCTTCAACTGTGAACATTTCCAGGTTGTCTTGCTCCTAAGTATCTCTGAACGAGACATCTGAGGTTTTCTGACGAACAATTGATCGATTAATTGTTGTCAGTCCATTTTAAACATAATTATTTAGTTTGAGCTCCTCACATGTGTGAACAACTTCAGGTTTTGGACATAACGAGAGATTTCTCACTATTTTTTAGAGAAACGATGGATGGATTAATCAATGAAACATTTCCAGGAGAGATTCAGTTTCCAGGTGTGTGAGGACGATTTATCCTGATACCTGGATGAGAAGCTGTATCAGAGGTTCGGCTCATAACTTCCTGCTGATATCATACGCAGGGTGAAACGTGTCACAGCGAGCGTCTGCTGCAGTCGGGGGAAGTCGAAACACAATTAGGTCTTCTCGCAGCATTAAGGGCTCTGGCGTGGCGGTGGAATTCCTCCATGGTTGACCGGGTAACTCAGAGCGCCATTTGGCTCCATGTCCAGAAGGCTAACCAGCCAAAACAAGGGGGCTAATAAAAGTGTCCACTGATAAGCAGTTAATGCCCCAGAACTAATGACTGCACTGCCATCCCGCTTCCTCACACACACACACACACACACACACACACACACACACACACACACACACACACACAGCCGCCATTTCTGCTTCTAACGCCGCCATAAGCGTCTGTTTCTCTGTGAGGTTCGAATGATGAGACGGATGTTTCCACGTTAATCTGTTGATCGTGGAAGGTTTCTCTCCTTGGAGGCAACGAGCAACAATTTAAAGTTAAAGAAATAAAATAAAGCCACAGGACGAAAACTACACTGTAAAAAACAGCCTGAACCAAATATCATAAATATAATCCAGTTTTCTTTTATTGAGCTGAATTTAAGAATGTTTAATTTAATAGAAGATTAATAATTAGCAATCTTTCTGTTATTGTGGTCTTACTCTTAAAATAATGATGTTACTGGTTCAATCTAACTCAATATGAGCTGTGATATCTTATTAAGACAAAGTTAGACAGTTTCTCTTAATTTAAACAGGATTATTTTTCTTTTTAGACAAAAAATAAGACTCATTTTGAAGAAACGAGGCTTTTTTACTGTCTTTCCTTCCCTTCTTGCAGTGTGTGTGAAGATAATCTTGAAATATTTGAACAATGAAACATGAGGTGGTCCTGTTATATATATTATGTGTCACTGCGGAGACGTGTGCATCAGCAGCAGCAGGAGCATCCTCCTCCCTGCTGAGCTCCGGCACTAAAATGGCCTCAGTATCAGTGACATCCAGGCCTGAGCAGTTAGCTCCACTGATCGCTCATTATGGGCTGGACCAGCTTGCTGCGCCGTCTCCCTCTGCAGCACTACACAGCTATGTCAGCTGCAATTATACGGCAAACTGCCACTAGGAGCAACACCCTTAATAGCTCCACAGCCGTATACACATGGCAGAAATGTTGTCACGCTCCCTTGTGCTCACAGCTTGAGCTTTAAAAGAGACGTATGATTTCCCCACGCCATCTCGACCTGGACGCTTTGTGTCTACGGCTGCTGGAAACGAGCTGATATAACTGTGCTGCTGTTGCATCAGAAAGACATTTATGGTCAATCAGAAACTATAAAAACAGCACGGACAGACCGGGACGGAGGACGGTCTGATGACGGGGAATACAGGACTGAGTGAGCTAACGTTAGCAACCATCAGTAAACTCCATAAATCAATCCAACATGCGCCACACTTCATTTTACAGGATTTCACTATAAAAATACAAATATGTTGATTTTTTAAGGATGTGATCTTAAAAAGACACTTTTCATTTGATGTGGACTTTAAAATAGAAACTTCCTGGTCCTGGTCCTGGAGGATGGATTTCAAACTACAAACAGAGGACTGTTGCCGGGTGGTACAGTGAGTCCATCAGGAGCTCTTTCATCACGCCACCGCTGTTTATCCCTCAATTACATCGTGTTCCCTTTGTGGCCGCAGCTCGGTGGAATCAGGATCAATTCATTGTGATCAGTGGATTTCCCTCCGTGTGACGATGATTTCACAGAATAAAGTGTGTGTGCAGCGACTTCCTGTGAGCGCAGCGTGGACGAGAGTGACAGCTCCAGTGACGATTATTTAAAGCTGGCAGGTGTTGATTGCAGCCTGTGGCTCCGGGCCGCTGCTCAGAACTGTTAAATTAACTCTGATGTGTGTGAACTTTTATAAACACTGACACGAAGCACAAATCTCCACACCGGCTTAAATTAACAGTGACCATTTCCCCGCGTTAAAGGAAACACGTTGCGGCGGAAATAGACCCGCGCTGATCGTACGGCGCTGTCTGGCTGTCGGTGACGTCGACTCGCTCCCAACAGGTGAGTGAAAGCAGCAGCTGGAGACTCGTCTGCAGAGCGGGGGAAACAACATAAGCTCTGACAGACTGACAGGCTCTGCACCGAGCGCTGCAACCCAGAGGAAATGTATTATTATAAAGAATTACAGCTCATGACAGCAGCTATTGTAGATTGCAATCAAAAGAAAGCAGCACAGACTAAATGTTGAGCAGTCGGAGCGAAGCAGGGAGCTGCTCTGAGCGGGAAAATACATTCAATTAAGTGTCTGGATTCTTTATTTAAAACAATGTTTATATTCCTTACATTGCAAATGACTAGTATTTAGTCCATTAGCTCGATGCTAACATATAATGGGAATTGCTGTTAACGTGCTAACAGAAATTAGCATCACAATCATTCATCTTTTTCAGGATTTTTAGATTCCTGATTGATGTTACATATATATAAATAACTAGGTCTTAGTTTGTTAGCTCAATGCTAACACATAACAGGAATTACCATTAACATGCTCACAGATATTAGCATCATGATCGCAGTGATATTGTCTTTCACAACACACATAAAAATAATTGTAATATAACACAAAAATACTGTAATTTTCTATAATTAAAACAGTTTTTAGTTTACATAAAATCTTTATAGATTTGGAAATGTATTTAAATATTTGTATGTGTTTGAATCATTTTATGATTACTGACATTCACAGGATATTTTTATAATTGTATTAATGTTTGTATTTAAAATAAACGGTGAAACATTGAGTCCTGAGGTTTAAGTGTCGTCCACCAGCAGACTGAACATTGGCCTCTATTTTAAACTGAAACCATGACAACAGTTAAAAAACTTCAGCTCTCCCTAACAAACTCCCAATCTGCTCCCCGAGCCAACGTCAGCAACCGAAGCCCGGTCACTTCTTCTCTCTGTTGTTATCTCGGGCTGAGAGCGGCGCCAGGAATAGCCCCACAGCCCCACACCTTTTAAAGCCCGCGGGGCTCTTCAAAACATCCTGTGGCTGTTTTTATTCTCCGGTTCTGACAAATGTGCCGTATGTGCATCGACAAGTGTTTGAGCCACGGCGAGAGCGTGACTCACAGCGACAGAAACGTAGCCAACTGTAGGCAGGAGGAGGCAGGAGGACCGCTGCGATGCCTCATACCCACTTTTTTTTTTAGCCCAGAAGGACCGAAGGGAGGCCGGGAGGGAAAGTGTGGATCTAAATCTCATCTTCCCAACGTGATAGCGAGGCTTTACTCTGCAACATGCACCTTCCTCCAAAAAGCTTTGGAGAAATAAAACCCCTCCTGATCTCTAAAGCCGAAGGAAGAATCGTTCTCTGCACTCGTTGCTCAAGTTTGAAAAGCAGGGAGGCGAAAGATTAGACTTATCGTGTGGAGGATACACAAGGTGTTTCATAACAGGAGGAAGTCAATCCTATTTTGGATGATATTGATTTCTGAAATAGGGAGTAGCTCAGACGTAGACAGAAGAAACACCCTCAGCAGCGAGGAAGAGGAGGAGGAGGAGGGTGTCTGGGGAATATGTTTGATGTAAATCTTGTTTGGCAACATGGAAACGGGATAAAACCAAAGCTGTTGTTGGATAAATGAAAGACAACCTTGTTAGCACAGAGACTATCCAGGTGTTAAAGGCCACATGTGGCTGGTTCAGAAGTAATGAGAATTATTTCTTCATTGTTTCCATAAACGATACGACAGTGAATCTCATACCATGTTTATCACCATACAGCGGTTAGGATTCAATATATTGGATCCATTTTCACATTTATGTAAATAACTAGTAATGAGTCAGTTAGCTCGATGCTAACACATAATGGGAATTACCTTTAACATGCTAACTAAATGTATTGTCCTGTTTTACATGTTTATTGTTGATTGTTTACTGTTGGAGCGATTTTTTAAAAACGTTATATTATTTTCAAAGTTTCTATTAGCTCAATGCTAACACATGATGGGAATTGCCTTTAACATGCTAATGGCTTTTAGCATCACACTCTTTATATTAACGTGGGAACCATTTCACTTATTCTTCAACATAAAACAACGTGTGCTCATAAACGAGCTAACACAATGCTAACATAGTCTGCTACTGACCGGCTACAGCAACTCACCCAGCCACCACTAGGGGCAGACATACATAGTATCAACAACATGCTACATTACTTATATAAAGCCTCAAGTTCGGCCTCGTTGTCGTCGCCGTGCTTCCTAATTAGACCTTTTTCACAGCAGCCATTCTGATATGAAGCAGTCGGGTAAACACAGGTCTAATAATAATAAAGGCTCTGTTCCATTTAGTGTAACAAAGCATTTCCATTTTCATACTGTTTGACCTGAAGGAACCAAACATTAATTGGTGTCAGTGGCGACTATTTATGGCTGCTGTGAAAAAGGCCTACAGACACTGACATTCCTGATAGCTCGTCTCTACGTTTCCAGGTTTTCCAGGACCCTTGGAACCCGGTTTCTGACCCCCTCTAATAACTAACATGCAGATGTTTGCTGGCCGCCTCGGGTCAGACGTTACTCACCACATCAAACATTATGTAAGCGGTTCTAAAAAAGACCAGAAGCATCCGTCCAGGGTTTCCTCACGAAGAAACACGCCCACTTGGCTTTGTTGTTCTGCTCCGAGCTCAAAGTGTGCGTTACATCTCACGCAGCAGCGTTCGATACCTATTAAACTGATCATCACCTTGAAGAGACGGTCGCAGCGACGGCCGCTGGAGGTAATCTAAAACCTCTTGAGGCGAGAAGTCTCCTTCCTGAAGACTGAGGCGCCTTTCAGAGGCTCTGCCAGTGTTGACTCTTTGATACATAAATGCACTCACACACACACTCTCTCTCACACACACACACACACACACACACACACACACACACACACACACACACACACACTCTCACACACAGAGTTTATTTAACCCTTAAAGGTCAGCACACAGCTCTGCCTCTGTACAACATCATGAAGACTGGAGACACTCAGATGAAATACAGTCACACACACACAGGTGATCCCAGTGAGTGTGTGTGTGTGTGTGTGTGTGTGTGTGTGTGTGTGTGTGTGTGTGTGTGTGTGTGTGTGAGTGAGTGTGTGTGTGTGGTGTGTGTAGGTTATTTACTGCAGCTGCTGGGACACTAATCTGTTTTTTAATCCCTTTTTTCCCCATCGAGGGAAAGTCGACTTCGCCCTTTTACAGCTTCACATTCGCAGACGTTCACTTCGAGTTCTGCAACCGAATAGTTTCATTAATCAGCAGTGATTTTATTTATTTTATTTAATGAATAAATCTCTAAATTCTCTGATTTCAGTTTCTCTAATGTGAATATTTTCTGCTTTCTGTTGTCCTCTGAGACATCAAACTGAATATCTTTGAGTTGTGGACGTTACGAGACATCTGAGGACGTCATTGATCAACATTTTAACTCTTATTGGCTCTTGAAATCTGTGTATTTGTCAGTAGACTGTTATTGTTTTGGTTTATTATTTATTTTAGTGTAAACCTTTGAGGTCTTTCTGTGAATATGTTCTGTTTTCTTCTCACTGACTGATTTACTTTTCTCCCCAGATGCTCAAATATCGGCTTCCTGTTTATATCGTTAAAGCACCTTAAAATCAAGAAGGCCTCACGACCCCCCTGTGAAGCTCTGGCGACCCCTAGTGGGGGCCCCGACCCTCAGGTTGGGAACCACAGCTCTGTGACAGCAAACTGAATATCTTTGGATTGTGAACAAAAACAAGACATTTCACCTGGACAGCGATCAACATTTTCTGACATTTACCGGCTCAAACAGCTGATCGATTAATCGCTAATGGAAATAATCGTTAGCTGCACACACACACACACACACACACACACACACACACACACTCATCTGCATACTCACACACACACACAAACTCATCTGCATACTCACACACACACACGAGTGAACAGCACGGTGCCGTCGGTGGAGGTGGTTCCTCTCTGTGGAGGATCACAGGCAGCTCGTCAACACGCCGCCTGTTTACACACCAGCGAGTGTGTTCAGCTGCGGGTCGGCCGGCTCTGCGTCACTGAGCGCCGAACACAAGCGGATCCACTGAGGACGTATTGATTTACATCCACCGGGGGGGCTGTGGGGAAATAGGTGGACCTCCAGGGCCTCAGACCGGGAATAATGGCCCCCGTGGGACCACTCAAAAACCTTCAAATTGCCCATCACTTAACGATCAAGTCCTTAAATTCATTCAGTGCCTCAGTGGGACGGAGCGAGTGTTTCTGAACAATCACATGACATTAACACACACACACACACACACACACACACACACACACTCAGATAGCAGACCTGAACTGAACCAGGACCTCAAAGGTCAGACTGCAACAGCCAAATGTCTAAAATAAACCACCTTTGTAGTGGAGCCAGACCGTCAGCCTCTGGCCCTCGCTGATGGAAAAAGGCCCTCAGACACCAGAACTGTTCTGGTTCCAGTATCAGTGACATTGTGGGGACACGATGCTGCACGATGAGGACGAAGTGAGGACACTAAAGGTCTCCTGTAGCTCCTCCAGGTTATAAACATACGGGAGCTTGTTGCTGCCACACAGTGAACATTAAAATCTGTTTCACTGTTTGTCTGAATAATTATTATTAATAAACTTCAACTAAATGTGTTTATTTCATGTTTTAACAATAACATTTTATTGTTACATATTAAAAGCATTAACAAGCTATTTTAACATTATTTCGACGTCCAAACTTAAATCATAAGAACAAATATTTATTTTCATAACAAGAAACTTTTGTTTATTTTATGTTTATATTTTTGCTTTATTGCGACAAATATATACGTTGAGACAAGAACGTGATTCTTGTTGTGAATCGTCGTAATAACTTTAAATGATCTTATTATTATATTAAATAACAACAGTAAAGTTTTTACATTATAAAGTGACACTGATATGTTTTTATTTTTGGCCTCAATGTGCTTCCATAGCTGCTGCCACATTCACGTGTCACATAAACACAAACTACAACCCTCAATAAAAACTACTCTCACTCAGCTTCCTCACACTTCATCCTCTCATTTTCTCCCAGCAGCCCCTCTCTCCCCCTCTCTCCCTCTCTCTCCCCCTCTCTCTACCTCTGTCACCCCCTCTCTCTCTCTCTCTCTTTCCTTTTTTGTCTCTCTCGGTCAGAGGAGACAGACCCAGACCTCGGCAGGCTGTCAAACGTCTCCATGGTAAAGCCGACGTGAGCGGAATCACGACGAGGTGGGCGCGCACCCTCCGGTCCGCCGCCTCCCCCTCCCGGTAACGGAGACCCGGACCCTGCCCTCCCTGCCGGGGGGGTCCGGGGACTAATTATCGGCCTTTAATGAGACTTTAATCTGACTCACTGTAACACAACTTCACAGTGGCGCGCGCACGGGCACGCATGCGACAGCGCGCGCAACATTAGAGGCGATATAGGCAATCTATAATCAATAAGAATGAGGTCACTGACTCACTGCCGGGGTCTCGCTCGCACTTTAACGGGACTTTCTCGCGGATTTTCCAGCCTTAAGGGCCACCGTCCGTCCGCAGGACGCCAGAAATAAACCAGCCCGCCTCTGAAACACGGTCCCCGGGATAAAAGAGGCCCTTCTCTGCCCCCCCCACCCCCACACTCCCCCTCCACAACTACAGGCTTTAAAATGCACCTGTTCGAGGTCTGCAGCCAGAGGAAGGGAGGACGCCTCAGCTGTCTCACCCCCAGACAGCGAGGAGGCGAGGAGAGGACGCGAGGAGGCAGGGAGCGAGGGGCGGAGAGAGCTGGGGGTGAGTATCCCAGCGAGCCAGCTAATAACACAGCGAGAGCCTAAAAATATCCCCGAGCTCAGAGCCGCTGCTGCACCGCCGCAGAGCAGAGCCCCGCGGAGCGCACCGGAGCCGTTACCGAGCGCACCGTGGAGGGAGGCTGCGTCCCCCCCCCGGCTCACTCCGGATCCTCCAGCGGCTGCCCCGGTCCGAGCAGGCTGCCACACAACCACACAGCAAGCATTCAAAAGCACAAACTGACCGTCAGACCTCCTCCACCGTTAAATCCTCCCCGGTAATCCTCCGCTTCTCCTCCTCCGTCCGACAGAAAGGGAAGACTGGCTGCTGTTCGGCTGGGGAGCTCGGTTGTTCCTCCTTCCTCCCCCCTTTTTCCTCAGAGTCCAGCGGGCAGATATCGGGCTCAGTGCTCGGTGTCAGACCTCCTCTGTCCCCCCCTCCAGGCTCCGGCAGGGTGTCTCCAAAGTTAGGCTCATTCACCGGGAGAACCGAGCACAGAGAGCCCCAAAGATCCCGGAGAGCAACCGGAGACTGTGAAGCGTAAAGTGGTTCAGAAATAAATCACAGGAACCTCCAGAAGCTCCAGAACCGCGGTGGCCGCTGGGAACCCAACTGGCTGCTGCTGCTGTCGGACCTCAGTAACGCGTCCCGTCCTCCCGAGATCCTCCACTCTAATGTCCGCTGCCGAGCCTGAAGGATGAATTTCCACCCGGAGGAGGAGTGTAGAGAGAGAGAGTGAGGGAGGAGGGAGGGAGGAGGGAGGAGTGCCTCGCATTCTCTGAATTACTCCACCCCCAAACTGCCCCCCCCTTCTCACTTTTTTCCAACCTCTCTTTCATTCACTATATCTGCTCACATATTCTCTCCTCTTTGTCTTTCCTCCCCCTCCTCCCCCCCCCCCCCTGCAGCACTGTGTCTCTGAAGGCGCGCGCTCTGATCACCAGCACGTGAATCGATATGTTTACTCCTGTGATGATCCATCGATCCATCGATCTGCATGTAGAGCTGATTGTTTGTGACATATTCAAATGTTTAAACATTTGATCTTATTCTCAGTTTTTTATCCGTTTTATCAACTAAAATATGATAAATATATATATTGTTGTTAGATATTGTAATAAAACATTTATTTTAATGTTCTTATTATTCTATATTTATATTTCTTTAATGTCTTATGAGCAGCTGTAATCAGTTTCCCTCCTCTGGGATCACTACAGTTTCTGATCCTGAGTCTAAAATTAAAAAGGATATCAATTATTATTTCTATTCAAAGACTTATATTATATATAATATATATTATATATATAATATATATATTATATATATTATATATATATTAATATATTAATGTACAGAGATTTTTCTGAAAAATCAAAATGAAGCAACGACTAAACAAAAGTTAGATTTGATCCATTTAGAGCTCCAACGTTTTTACTGGGTTTAATGTGTATTTATCTTTTACTTAATACTTTGTTTATTGATCAGTTTTATAAATTTAGTGTAAAATGTGAATCAGAGAACTTCAGGATCATCGCAGACGAAAATGTCTGATTACAGATTTTATAGAAAACTACGATAAACTTTTTGATGCTTTTAGTCCGTTGTTGTTTTTGTAATTTAATTGTGAGAAAAGTGTAAAAAAATAGTTGCGTCTTTGTATAATTCATTAAAGATCGTGAGTTTGGTGACGTATGACTCAGCGTTTGTGCAGACTGGATGAATTTGCAACTTTAACTTTAATCCTTAATATAATTTAAACAGGTGAGTCGTACAGTTGTAATCTCTTGAGTCCAACGAGCTGTAAAGTTATTACAGTTATTATTAGTTCTTATGGAGACTGACTCACTGCTGGAGCCTCTAGTGGCCGTTAGAGGAACTGCAGCGTAGCAACAAACTCATTAGCATTATATAGCAAACAATTATAGCACTATAAGGTTTATATATTTATATAATATTCAGCATAATAACCAACATTTTATCCAACCGTTGCACCGTGAACATCCATCGATATATCGGAGAGTAACGAGCCAGCTGAGTTGCTTTTTCTCCATTTTGTCCGACCATAAAAATAAAAAACAGCCTTTGAAATCTGTATCTTTGCGAGGTAAAAGCCTCATTTATTTGCCCAACTTAGCGTGTCTTTGCTCATATTGACTTTATGGACACAGTGGCGGCTGCAGGAGTGGTTTTATATGTGCCGTGTGAAATAAGGCTTGATTGGATATAAAAGCTCAACTAAGTGTTCTGTGAATTCATAAAATCCTTCTTTGTGCGTGATAAAAGCCTCGCGCTTTGCCTCGTAATGGCTCTGTGAGGAGTTCACCTCTCAGGACCCAACTGAATTGTGACCATCAGTATTTTTTAAACCAGACGTCGCCCCTCGTAGCTCATAGTGTTGATATCCCTCCATTTACCAGGACCGGGTCCCGCTGTAGGCCGGCGTTAGAGAAGCAGAGCTTTGATGGAAGGTCACTGACACAAACAGTGAATGAAGAACGCCGTACAGGTGCCTACAAGCAAGGCACTTAACATGCATTTGTTTTGTTGAAGGTGGAGAATATGTAACAGTGTGAAGGGGGATTGTAAATGGAACATGGACTGCATCCTGAGAGCTCTTCACAATGTCACACAAACACATTCATACACCGACGGCCTTGCCATGCGCCGACCTGCTCATCGGTAGCAGTTCAGGGCTCCGTGTCGGGCTCAAGGACACTTCAACCTGTTTTTCACAGGAGCTGGGAATCGAACCAACAGCGCTGGGATACAAAACCTTTCTCTCCCTTTGTGTCCGAGCCTTTGAAAACCTTTTCACAACACAATGGCGGCTGGTTGACGAGCAGAGGATGAAAAACAGAAACAAATAAAAACATCTCCAACGTGTAAAACCCGTGGTGACATTATGGTGAAAATACTTTGTTGTGTTTTCTCCACTGGAAGGGCACCTTGGAGGGCACTTGGTCACATTTCCTCAATTGGAGAGGCACCTTGAAGATGTGTTTTGACCACTGGAAGGGCAACTTATTACATTTTCTCCACTGAAAGGGCACACTGGAAGGTACTTCATCATTTTTATCCACCATTAAGGGGTCCTAAAGGGCATATATTTTTCTTCTAACATGGACACTGGGTGGGGAGGGATGCCCTCCCTGAGTCCACCAGTGTGTCAACAAGTAGGTCAATTAATCTGACAGAGACAGGATTCTTTTATTTTCCTGTCTGTACAGATGTTCTCCTTGTGTCAACTGCAGACTCGAGTGGCTGACTGTCTTTCTGAAAACTGCTTTAATTTGACTGAGCTTTGTTCCGCCGTCAGATCTTTTGTACGAGACGAGCGGAGGTGTCACTTTTAAGTAACGTATGTCTCATTTCAGAATGAGTGAAATGTGAAACTTGCTCATTAAATTTGTTTCATTTCATTTGCGTTTTAATTGGAAGTCGAGTCTTCTCGGATCAAACAAATAGGAGCGCGAGGACGAGAACCCAACAGCGAACCGACTCAATGATCACATATGAAAGAGAAGAGGCAGAGAAGTACATGCAGACTGGATGTTTTTTGGAAGCAGGGGAGGAAGATATGTAGTTATAGCTCTGACAATGTACAGAATCTCTGTCATGCCTTTGAAGCACCCATCGAACTGAAGAGGAGTGATAGGGGAGAGGAGTGATATGGTTGAGGGAGAAGAGGGGTGAAACGTATCTTAGAAATTGTTGGTATTTTGTCACTGAACTAGGCCATCTTTGAGAGCGTTATTATAACTGACAGCACACATTGTCCCTATTGTGCAGAAAAAAATGTTCCATGAGTCTGAGGCTGAGTCAGATAATTGAAAAATGTTTTGTTAAATGTCACAAATGAAAAAGCCAAAATTGGACAATTGACCACTTCATCCTCCGTTCTTGGAAAAAAGGCCAGATTTCTGAGGCAGGCGAAGGTTTCTGGCGGTTTGTGACACATACGTTAAAACGTCTGTAATTTCTGCTGCTAGAGGGTCTCTAACATCAAAACTACAACAAAGGACGTCCCGGAGGGGCTGCGAGCCGAGCTGCTGCTAACGTTAGCTCAGCTTGTTTCTCTGATAACTTAAGATCCAGACGTCCGATGACTAAAATCCTTCATCCGGTTCAAATCTAGAGTTAAAAAGCACCAAGATCTAAACAGTGGATGGTAACAATGTGGCTTCAGACTGGATCAACAGTCAATGTATGACAGCTTCTGGCACAAAGAACTGAACTGAAAGTGTTCCATAGTTCTAGAAGAAGGCAGTCCACCACCCATGAATAAGACAGAGAAACAGAGAATTGTTATATTGAGCTCTCTGGCACGGGGCCGGTCTCAGCTCGTGTGGTCCAAGGCTGGAGCAGTCAATAGACTTAAACCTGTGGAAACCATGAATGTCTGCACCAAGTTTCACTCCAATACATCCAATAGGTGCTGACATATTTGAGTCAGGACTAGACAAGACCTACGTTTGCATCAACAGAGCCGTGCCGCTAGCATGGCTAAAAATAGAGGAGGACCTGAGTAGTTAGCATTCAGAGCGAGAGCCGCCACGACTGAAGAGACAAAGAGACGAGAGCCCTACAGTGACCGGATGTCCCAGTTTGTCCAGAGTCCCGACAAATACCTGTAAAAACACTGTAAAACACAAACTTGTCCCTATTTTCACTGTGAATAAAATAATAATTATAATATTATATTTGTTTTCAGTGCTTACACAGAAACCTCCAATATATAAACAGAATCTATCACACATCTGGAGTGAACACTGGTTTCTCTATGGCGCCTTCCCGTCAGTGTTAGCATGCTAACGGTTAGCAGAAGGACAAATGAAAGTGAAATTAAAGTTAAAAACAAACTCAGCATAAGCATTTTAGTATGAAACACAGGCACAAACTGCTGACTCCTCACTGATGCTCACAGACATCACAGGATACGACAGCGAGGTCAGCGGACTGTCGGTGAACTCCAACTGTACCCAACGTAATGGACTTCCACGCCGCTCCCACTCATCCAACCAGAACTCAAACATCTCAGCGCCGAGTGAAGACTAGCTGCTGGGGAAGTATTCGTTGCTCCTAACATCTTCAGACAGGCCAGGCTTCACTGAGGGGGCCGCTGTTTCAATATTCATGACGGTACATGACAGAAGCATCGATGAGAGGAGAAGTAGGAGTAAACCAACGCCACGGAGGGAGACAGGAGAGCTGGGAGAGAGGCAGGGAGGGCGGCAGAGAGGAGGAAGAAGTGATATCTAGTCTGACAGAGAAAGTGTGCGAGCTGCAGAGGAAGAAGGTACGACGCTACTACTACCTGCCAGAAATACAGAGGGCCAGACTAGAATACACTATAATAGGATATAATTGTGTACGTTATGGCAATCAGTTTAAATGATTCGTTTCAGCCACCGTTGCCATGGAGAGGAAGTCTGTCAGAGGCACAAATGAGAGCTGTAGCAAATGAATAATCTTTCATTGTTACAAAACACAGCACGATAGCATGACAGGAGAGCTGGAAACAGCGCTGGATGTTTCTGATGGAAGCCAAAAACCTTCCATTTGTCTGCATGAAATCACCTGAATCTCCACATTATAGAGCACAGCGTCCGGTTTACCCCTCCGCTCACCTGAATGGAGATTAAAAAACAGTTATCAGATGAAATTCTGATAACTCTGAAATCATCATTTCATAGGAGTCATGATGAATATATGTCTTTTTGTGCATCACGAGATGGACACCACTGCTGTCAGACTGGGGGGTTTCCACCGTAGTGGCCAAACTGTCCCAGAATCCATCACTATAAATAACCTCCAGGAGAAAGTGTGTGTTATCCAGACCTTTAGACGTCTCTCCCACTCTCTGTGACAGCCCGACCTTCAAGTGAGGCCATTAGGGAAAAGCTACACTTTGTACAAATTACTTCTCATTATTTAACACACTGTCCTAACGTTCGCCCACAATTCAATGCAAGAGAGCGACGATGTAACGTAACGATGCAACTTTATTGTCCAGCCGAGGCCAGAATATCAACAGTTAACATTAGTGGGCGATAAGCAAACTCCTGATTATGTTCCTCCACATTCATATCGCAGTGCGTCTTAGATTTAAGAAAATTCCGGGCTTCCTGGTAGAGAGAAATGTTAGCAGACAGCACCTGTCTCGAGTTGGTTGAACGGTGAATGGATTCCTGTTGCTGAGCTCCAGTTTGTGTGATAGAAGATTGATGTGTTAGTAATAAACACCCGGTACTGTGGTCCAACTTGTGGCCCCGGGTCTTTCTGGTCCATGTTGAGCGGTCCCTCCAAGAAGATGTGATCGCAACAGTTTACACAAATTCCACCTTAACGACTTCTACAAAGAATCTGCAACGCATTTAGCAATTTTCAACTTTCTCCCACAGATTTCATGTTTCTGTGAAATCATCAGACATTTTAGTTGACAATAATCCGTCTTCAAAAAGCAGCAAACTCCTGGAAGGACTGAAACAGCCACTAAAACTACACATATAGAAAACATCTCTGCCTGTCTGTACTTCGAGCTCCGGACTAAATGATTCTCCCAGTTCACAACAGAACCAGAGACAAAAGGCAGGTTGTTGAGAACCTGGAGACTCACAGAGGACAGAGGTCGGACGTTACACTGAACGGATTCAAACACCCACAAAGGGCGGGGGGGTGGTTGTGAATCTCTGCAGCTGTATGGCTCTTCATCTCTCTGTCTGAATGCAGGGAAGGCGTCAGGCAAGCCGGGGCCCGTCCACACGGCTGTGTCTAATGAAAAGTGACAACTCCCTTCTCCCGGAGAGCCTTCCTGTTTTGCTAGGCTTCAAATCCTATTTGCTTGCCCCCTCCCGCCCACCACCAGCACCACCACCACCTCCACCGCTCTCCTCTCATCTTCCTCTCCTCCAATGAGTGTTCCCCACTTCATGGAAAATGTGTTGCCAATATAGCCTCGTTATATTTTAAATATTGTAATTGTCCCCCCAGCGAGAGGGAGGGAGCTTTAAATGTGTGATAATCTGAAAGGCTGGACGGTGACTGGTTCAGGGAGAGAGAGAGAGAGAGAGAGAGAGAAAGAGAGAGAGAGCTGGATTTTGGAAGATATAGCAGGTGAATTGATTATTGATTGACAGGTATTGAGAGCGTGGCAGATTATCTGATGATAGGAAAACTTTACACCGAAGATGTTCAACGCGAGGCGGAGTCGAGGTGTATCACACACTTTATACTGCAGACAGCAGTGTGTGTGTGTGTGTGTGTGTGTGTGTGTGTGTGTGTGTGTGTGTGTGTGTGTGGCAGCTCCATTGGCAGTGCAGGATACAGTATGTGGGTTAGGGTGCCGTCCTCCTCGTTAATATTTCATCCGAGCGCTGGCAGGGAGAAATGGGGCAGAGAGTGCGATGGGGGATGTGTGTCTCATTGTTTATTTTTTATTGATTTCTGACTGTATTTGTGCAGTTTTTTTGCGATCTTTGCTTTAATAAAAGACTGCGCACACAAACATACACTACACTGTAAAACATATTTAATACACATATAGATAAATATCACAGTAATGTATCGTGTTTCTACATTAACAGATTATATTACTGTAGGAATACAGTATTTCTGATGTGAAATCACAATATATTGTAATAATATAGTTATAGTAATGTATTATGTTTTAATGTTAATGGTACACAACATTTTTACTATACACAAATACACAGTTTGTCAATAAAGATTTGTATCAACACCTGAAAATAGAAATGGGTGATATAAGTTTCATATCATATCACTATATACCATATTTATATTTTATAGTATGTATATCAGTTGTTGTTGTGAAGCTGTTTGTAATCTTATTGTGGAACATGTACCCTTCGCATACGAGGCTGCGGATCCTTAACGCGCCTTGGCACACGTGTGTTTTCCCGCAGCCGTGATCGTGTTTGTTGTTTGTGCTGAAGCTTTCTGTCCTGTGATTACTGCGATGCTGCGCACTGTAAATGTAGTTTTCAGAGATGCTGTCAGCTGAACTCTGCCTGTACAGTAGCACACAGGAGATACTGTATGGGTAGACGGGCTGCAGGGAGTCCCACTGCATTAGGAGGACGTTAAATAAACATGTTTTAGGATGTAACGGGTTTATAAGACCTACTTTATGTTTTTATGAAATATTGAATTCTAAAATAGGCTTCACTGAGTCGGCTCTTTGTTCCTGTGAAACGAGCTCTTCTTCCCTCCTCTAGATGCTGTCGAGCGGCTCAAGCAGCAGGAGTTCTGAGACGCACCAATGAAAAGCAACATCGAATCAGGCTGTATGCTGCGCGTCGGACAGCGTTCAAATACAGGACGAGCCCACGTACCCAGGCAGTCGGGAGGAGACCTACATCCTCGTCTAACTGTACAAAAGAAACACAAACAGTTCTACCTACAGTCAGTGTTTGCTTTATACCTTCTGGGCTACTGTAGAAACATGGCGGACTCCGCCAGCAGAGGAGGACCGGCTCCCTCTGTAGACAGTACACAATAATAAAACACACACTAATCCTATTTTCAGCTAATTAAACACTAATGAAAACATATATATATATAAATATATTATATTTCTGACAATAGATCCTCCTCAGTGTTTCACTCGGAACCTTTAACGGGCTCTTTGGGTCGCCATGGTGATGACACAGGTTAGTGCCAGCTGCCCGGGAATGTCAGCAGTAATTTACTGACTGACTGAAACCTGATGAAGCGCTTCATATATTCATATATTATATTAATGTATTTATTTACTAAATGTTTCCTCACAGGAGATCAAGCACACTGAGTTGTTACTACAGGAGTTGAAGGTCACTGTGTGTTTGTGTCGATCAACAGAAGAATATATTTTAAGTCGTCCTTTCTGGGATGAATGTGTTTCTTTCCACAGTTGACAGATGATAATTGTAGTAATCAGTGACAGTTATCATGTCGTCAGTGTTTTGTTGTGACTGCTGCAAAATCACAGGATTAAAATTATAGTTGACTTAAAACTGAATAACTTTAATTCAAACATCATTCGAGGCTGTAACAACATTTAAAGACACAAACTGTCCACTAATATTCCATATTTAATAAGATGCAGATTCCTATTCAGGCCTCATTATAAATGTAACCTGTTGATATTAGTTGGACATTTTGTGGACATTGGGAATATGTCTCATTTGTTTGTTTTTTACCGCAGTGTGTCTGTTTACGATCAGCTCTGTGTGTCGAAAACAAACCAACAAGCTGTTTATGTGTGTTATTACAGCGTTGTTAGATAACCTTTTCAAGAAGGTGGCACACAGTTGAACGAGTCCACCACCGATAGAAAACTTAGCTTATTTGTCTCCAACAACAGGAACAAGTTTGAAAAGTAGTGAAACTCCTCCGTACAAAAAAACCTGTACATTTGTTTTACAGATTTCTTCTGTGTTTTTTAAATAAAATACATTCCAAAAATATTCAGTCTAATGTAATAATAATACAATCTGTAACTTTAAGTTGCACATTTTACAAACCTTTTTGCATAAACATATGTACTGTTTATTTAATAGATTAAACTGTTAAGTTCTAGTTAAATACTGTTAATATATTCCTAAAAATATGTAAAATTAGCAACATTAATAGTAAAAAGTATTAGTTGTGTAACTTTAATGTATTAGTTAGTTAACTGACAGATATCTTGTATAATGATGGAAGTTGAATAAATGTTGTTTATCAGTGTATAAGCATTGGTAAACTGTCCAAATACAGTTTTTATCAGTGTAAACAGCAATAATTACTGTAATTTCACAGATAATGACTTTTATTACAGTTCTATAACTTTTAACACTCAGATTATTTGTATTATAGCAGTGTTCACCTCAATCTATAGCTCATTGCATTGGTTTTACCGTCTAAATATATTTATTATTATGTTGCTATCAGTCAAATGCCTCAGTGACTATAATGTACATGATAAATATAATTGTTACTGATTAAATACATTATAATAATATTGATAACTAGTTTAATGTTGGAACCAGGAATATTTGGTGGTTGTAAGTGGCGTCGTTGTGACCACAGTGTCCCGACGGTATCCCGGTCACCTGAGAATTATCATGTAAGAGAGGAAGTTCTTTAACGAGAAATAAGAGCAATGAAAGCCAAGAGAAGAGGTAGAAAGGATTTCGTTAAGTTGGAGATAAGAGCGTATTATAGCCGGTAGAGGAGGGGAGATATGGGAGAGGGGATATGATTCAGAGGGGACAAGGGGGACGTGAGGCACTTGTGGAAGAGATGAGTTTTGGGCCTGTGGTGGAAGATAAGTGTGATGTTCTGACTGGAGTCGGCCTGGAGGTTTCACACTGAGCCCTCTTGGCTTCTGCAGCCTTTTCAAAACTCACTCATGCATTCTGAATTACTACTGTCAAAAGAATCGGGCTATTTTCCTCTCAGAGATATACGGCCATTACGCCGGCAGCAGAGATATTAAACTCTGTGCTCTTATGTCTGTCTTCAATAGTCCTGTACACTGTAAAAAAAATACAGTAGAGCGAAATCACAGAAAATAACCCGTAAAAATACAGTAATTTACTGTAATTACAGTTTTCAGCTTTAATTTGACATAAAATCTTATATACAACAAATATAATAACAGCCTGTATTTATGTATTTTATTATGTTTTTAATGTTTAATTAAAGATATTAACACTGTCATGTAAAATTACACAACAAACACTTTTTTACTGTTAATGTCACTAATTTTACATAATTTTAGAAATGTATTAACAGTATTAAACTTGAATTCAACAGTTTCATCTTTTAAATAAACAGTACATATTGTGATTATAGATTTGCAAAATGTATTTTAATCTTTTAATGTCAAAAAATAACGTGTAAATTCACAGGATATTATTACAATTTTATTAATATTTCCATGTATTTATGGATTTAATTGCCAAAAATACATACATTCATGCAATAGCATTAATAGTTCCTATATTAAAAAAGTACTGTTGAGTTACTAAGATAATATAAGCTATAGCTAAAGAACAACACATTATCAAGAAAGGAAACAACCATCTTGAAAATGGAGCCATCAGGTAGTAACACCAGGAATCGATGCCAGCCAGAACTTAAGGTTCAGTTTCCAGAGGAGCTTTTACATCAGCGCACCGCTCTGTGGACAAAACCGACTGTGTGGACGAGAAAGGAGGCTTCAGCTCACAGGCATAAAGGAATTCATCGACCTTAATACTGATCTTGGTCGACATATTGATGATGGAAACGTCTGTTATAACGTAGCTAATTTAAAGAACTGATGGAATTTATTCACATTTTTCCTTTGTTTGCTTCAATCTGACTAAACTAAATGCAGTTGGGTTTTAATATGATGGTTGGGATGAAAATGCTGCTTGTATATTGATTATTAACTGTATAAACTCCTCTGTTGCATTACATTACCCATTACCCTCAACCTAAAACTTCAAACTGCTCCTACATTTAAAGCTGTCCACTGATCAGATCACCTATGTTAAAAGCAGCTGTAAACAGGTTGCACACAGATGCATGAACACACTGCAGGGATACTCACACCTGCATGAGGAAACAGAAACAGCTGTACTGATGAAGTCAGGAGGAAACATCAGCTCAGTGGCTCAGACTGTAAATGTGCCTGTATGAATATGGGATTAAAACACTGGAAATATTAATAAATAATTAAAAAGATCACATTTCATTCAGGATCAGAGATGAACCGGTAATGTGCTCGACACCGGGACTGTGAGGACATCTCATCGACTGCAGTGTGAGCAGCTGCAGTTTGGTTTCATCTTCTTTGTTTGCACGACATGCTAATGATAGCTTAGCTTATGATAGCTGATGAAGCCAAACACTGTAAAAAATAAATCTGTAAGTTTACAGGTGCCTGGTTGCTGCAGTTGCACGGGTTTGAATCTGACCTGTGGCCCTTTGCTGCGTGTCATCCTCCCTCTTTGCCCTCCTTTCCTGTCTATCTACAGCTGTCACTATAATAAAGGCAATAAAAGGCCCCAAAAAATTCTAAAAAATATATAAATCTGTATGTTTACGGCGTTTTTCTGTTTTACAGATTTTCTGTATTTTCAAAATAAAATTAAGACTAAAATACATTTTGCATTTTTCATTTATTAACTTGTCTTTAAATTCAAGTTTAATACTATGAATATATTTCTAAAATTATCAAATTTGTCACAATTACTGGAAAAAAATTGCCGTCTGTGTAGGACTGTAACTTACTGTCAGTGTCCATTATTATCGTCCTGGGCCGTCTGAGTTTACACTACTAAAGGAAAGTGTCTCAGACGACTGCAGGCGGTTTCAGAGATCAGATCACAATGTGTCTCTGTATTTAGTCGACCTGTGATCTGATCAGAAGATACATGTTAATACCAACAGGCTGTAAACAGGCTGTAAACAGGCTCTATGTGTATTTATACATATAAATAAATATCACATAGTAGTCCTTCTGAAAACTTGTAACTTAAACCCTAAAATCTGTTATTTTCAGCCTCACCTTGATTTTATTCAAAGTGTAATGGTGGTAAACGAGTTCTCGGAGTATCAGGCACGACTGTTAAAACGTTTTTTTTGGAAGTACAGTCTCGTTTTCTGACTTCTGGAAGACATTAAAATGGCGGTGACATTTCTTCCCGGACGCCTCCAGTGGATCTGTGTGAGCTGGATGAGTCAGTCGAGGTTGCTCCTTCAGTAAATAACTGCTGATATTCTCCACGGAGGCACACTGAAGGCACCATGACAGCTGTCCTTGTCCTCGCCTGTCAGCAGCTATGTATATCAGGACTGTGCAAATGATATTTTAGTTATTGTCCTTGCGCTGATGCCAACAACACAAACAGCTGCTTGTGGGTTTTTTCGGGTAAATAAACTGTTTGTGTTTAACTTTTTGCCACCGGGCTGTTTTAAAGACGGCCGGTGTGCCGAGGCACGAACATAAACCACCCTGTCAGGGAATTATCTTGTAGAGCAGATAAGCATCTAGGCAGCGGTCTTTTGAAACAAACAAGGGGGTCCTGTGGCCTAATTAGCAAATTAAAGACCCTGGGGAGCGAGAGGGGCTTTGACAGATGAGACAATAGCTATAAATGTCAGCGGTTAGTGCCCCCCCCCAGCCCCGAGCATGCACACACTCAGGCATTAACGTACATGGACTGATACATAAATAGAAAGATTCCCACACACAAGGAAGCACCTGTTGCTTGATCAATAACCATTTGTAGATGCAATAGTCTCCCAGATCCCCAACCTAATTACAGCCGTACAGAGACGACTGGAGAGCAGTCTGTGTACAAACACTCAGCTTTTATCCGCCGCTCATACGTTTGCCTTTATGCTCGCTTGTGTTTGTGTGTTTGAAACCTACCAGCAACATGGACCCAGTTTTATGTTAGAAATGTTCAGTTTGGGTCTCCAGTAGTTACACTGACAGATTCTAACCTGCATGTGTTGGACAATTAGTGTAATTAGCATTAATAATCAGCTATATGGACAATATTTCAGCAGCTAATTGCCTAATTTGGACAATATAAAAGTGGGTTTGGGATTATTGATGAAGCTGAATCAATTTCTGATGGTCTGAAGTAGAATATTTAAACCTGAAGTGGGCTGATTATATATGTATTAATTATTCTGAGTCAATGTTTAATATGTTGGATCTGCATTTTGGAGTCAAGACAGTTCAATGTCATCTGTGAAAATATTTCTACAAATCTCTTCAGTTCTGCCGGTGTTTCTTTGCTGCTGCAGTTATTTATTTATCGTATAAATAAAAACTATCAAAATCAGTATATGGCAACTTCTGTTTCAAACGTCCATTTTGTATTTTGAAATAGTCGGAAATGGATTCAGCGTCCTCAAAACCCCCAAAACCTAATTTATTGTACAAATCAGCCAATCAGCTGCTGAGATATTGTCCATATAGCTGATTATTGATGCTAATTATGCTAACTGACCAACATATGCAGGTTAAAATCTGTCAGTCTGTCTGATTTCCTCACTTCAGTGTTACCACCTCTTGCATGGATGCAATACAATCGTTCTAATTAACTGATTTATATCAAACCTTTAAGTTGCAAACATTATTTCAGTGAGTTGTGTTGATGTAAATAATGTGTCACTTAAAATTACGAAAGATACTTGATCAAGAATGTTTTTTTATTTCCAAAATTGAGTTTGTTTTACTTTTAACTGATCTAACTGATGTTTATATTTTTCTCCTCTTTTTACATCATATATTTTACTATAGTGTATATATGACTCTTAGACTATTTTTATATTTTTATATCTTGTATTTTTCAAATTTCCCGAGTTTGGGATCAATAAAGTCGATCTGATCTTTACATTTTTGATGTGATCAGTTTCAACAGTTTTTTAGTTAAATGAACTCATCTGATTTTACAGTGTAAACTTATTAACATTAAACCAACGTGTTTTCAAATTCATTTGATTGTGGAGAAAAAGCTAATGAAATTTAATTCAACATTAGTTTTTAGAGTGTAAAATAAAGCTTTGGGGTTCTTCCTGGTTCATATTCAGGCTCTTCTGGCTGCAGATGGACTAATATGAGCACAGGTGTGTGTGTGTGTGTGTGTGTGTGTGTGTGTGTGTGTGTGTGTGTGTGTGTGTGTGTTGCTCCCCCTGCTCCTCAGGCCACACACACCAGGTCACTAAGGTATTCAAGGGATTACGGAGGAACATGCAATGTCACGCCATTGATCCATTGTTCTGAGCGAGGAGGGGTCCTATCTGAAAACACCCCCCTCGGGCAATATTGGCCGAAGGAATGTGAAAACAGAAGACGTCTGCTTTGGTACTTTAGGGCGCACATTGATCACCGAGACAGAGAGGGACAGCTCTCTGGGAAAATAATGGTGACTCAGGCGACATAATTGATCTTAACTCGTGCTCTGTCATTAAGTGTTAAAGTTAATTAGGTGAGATTCTTGAGGGGGGCGCGGCGTGCGGCGGTGGTATGTCGCACCACATACCTCGAAGTTTCTCTTTTGATTGTATCTGCGGTTTGCTGGATGTCCCAGATTCTCTGAGTACATTAGAAACCCAATTTGTGTTGACTTTAAGTTAGCTGACAGTTCCTGTGCCGTTTGTGGTAAACTGGCAGCAGAAATGAAAAAGTGATTGTAAGAAAAACACTTTGACAATGGAAAGTAAGAGCAAACCAAACCAATAGACTTTTTAATAATAATAGATTTTTAACTTTAGGAAGCAACGCAGAGCTTTAACTGGAACAAAAAAGGTGTCAGTACCTTAATTCAGCCCCTAACATAACCCAAACGTAACCCTAACGGCACCAGGATTCAAATCTCACACTCTGCCTTTACCAACCAACCAAACCAACAAAGATAACAAACACGAGCCAATCAGAGGCAGAGCTGAGTCGGGTCTTTGCCGCCCCATTTCATTTTTGTTTCTCAGTCCTTACACGTGCGTCTGCTTCCCTGATGAAAGGCCTGCACTGATCACCCCAATAAAGCTGAGTGTATGTAGTCTAATGTATTCTGTGTGTTGTTTTTAGGGAGTAGCATTTAAAGTTAATTAGGTGAAACCCCTGAGAGGGTGTGGTGTTAATAGTCTTTTACAGAGGAAACTTTTTAGACCACTAACTGCAGAGTAAGTAACATGAGTGACTTTAATGCACCTGTGGCTCTGTGAGAGCTTCTCTCAGTGCAATCACGCTTGAAAGGATTTTTTCTTTGATGCAACTTTTAGATATTTAAATGTAGCCAAGGGTCACCACATCATGTCTTCCACTAATTTGCATGTGAATGTTGCTGCGTCCTCCCTGTGATGGTAGCAAACAGAAACAAATGAAGGCTCCAGAAAGAGAAAGGACTGATGGCTCAGAAAAGCCTCCCGCCGCCTCGGTGGCCTAAAGCCTAAAAGAGTTCATGTAGAAACCAATAACTGGCGACCCAATTACAATGAAGACAGACAATAATAAAGTCTGGTCTGAAACACTTTGCCAGCAGGCAAAAAACACTGGTGGTATTTTTAGATAAGGAAGAGACGAAGCCCTCGAGCAGTTCATCTGTTCATTCGTGTGATTTATTCATTCAGTGAAGTATTTGTGTCATTAATCCTCAACAGTCAAAACCTTCTTCAGCAATCCGTCAGTTCCTGAGATGTTTTACTCTTTATGTTCACCTAAATGAGTCCGATCAGGCTGTGGCATGAAGTTCCACGGAGCTGAAATTGTCCAATAACCTCTTCCCACCGCAGCCGGCAACGTGTGAAATTGCCTAATTCAGCTTTAAAGCAGAATGCCTCTTTTTATGGATCCTCTTAACGAAACACTTCACAGAGGGACAGTTAAACAACGGGCAGGGTTGCGTCTGTCCGCCACTGCAGCTCCAGCATGATTAGGTTCATTCTTACTTGGTAACAAAGGAGTGGGAGACTTATTCTGCTGCCTGTGGACACTGTCTGCACATGTGCATGCAGATAAAGCGCTGTGTACCCTCGTCTTCCTCCCATCTCTGGGAGAAAGGGAAACAATCTCCTGAACTGTTGAGGCGTGGGCTGCAGCAAAGCAGAAGGAGAATAACAAGTTGCTGCTCGCTCACAGCGTTAATGCAAATGCTGTTTACATGTAATGCATTAGCACGAAGAGCTAAAAGTATTCAATTTACTGCACCGCAGAATGCAATGAATAAAAGCAGTATTTGCATACAGAGCAGAAGTGTGTGTCTTCGCTCTTGCAGAGGGACTTTCCAGAGTGAAGGAGTGGGCTAAATGACCCATACTTACCCACAGGAAGTAAACAGTGGCTGGATTGGCTTCTGAAGAGCCTTCATGATACAACCTGCCCTGCTGAGAGAGACAAGAAAAACAGCTTCTGTGAGTCATTGTTTGTCCTGGATTTCTGTGTAATTTCCACCGAGATGAGTGCACATGTGGGACCGGCGCGTTGCTGAGAATCTTAAAATGTACAGAAAACAGTGTTTCATTAGCAACTTTACAACCATCACATAACAGTGTCGGACTCAAGGCTTATAGCAACGGGGAACCAAATTATTGGCAAATGGCAACACAGTCATGCATAGTGAAAGTGAAACCATCACCTTTATAATAATCTGGATAAACCGCTGCGGTCCATCATTCGTTATTACATGTGATAGAAATAACCTACAGCCATCAGAAAAAGGAAGCGTGGGATTTTGATTAAAGACCTTGAGACGATCCATCCAGACAGACCAGCCCTCCACGGTACTGTTGCCCCAAGAGGAGAGGTAGAGATCTGGATAGGAGCCATGCTGGCCCAGCTTGGACTTGTCTGGACTGGACGAAATGGGTCTCAGGCTGGCCAAACACAGGAAATATTAAATATTATCATATCATATTAAATCAGAGACTGTGTCCACATCTTTACAAAATCTGCTTTACTTACGTCCTGGATCCTCGGTGGTGCACTGTGTTCGGAACCGGCAGAGTGCAGGACTACAGGGGGCGGACTCTGTGATTGAGACCGGACAGAAAAGGAGATTACTTATAGAAAGGAAGAAAGGAAGTTGGAAAATATGTGTCTGTTACTTGATTCCAGCTGTTAGCATAGCTCTGATCAACCAAACTCCATTCAGAAAACAAGCATTTTAAAAGTCGCTTGTCATCTTGTGGACAGGCTGACAAACCAGCATCATGATGTCGTTATTTCAGCATCCTTATGATCCATTTATTGACATTAAAGCAGAATGCTTATATATTGGGCTCATACGGCCATAATGAGCCAGATTAAAGGCTGAACTTTAACTCAAACAAATATATACATCGATTGGTGTTGCTTAGCTAACTTAAACTAGCCTACACCTGATGAAAAACTAGCAGCATTGTAGCTTAACAATGGATTTACATTAAGTGCAGTCATGATAAATAACTGCAGCAGTAATCTTCCCGTCTGGCTTCCACCAAAAAGACAGAAATGATATTTTCTTGTGAGAGAAATGAGATTTTAATGATTTGCCGATTAGGATAATAAGATTCCACACACATCTCTGGTGAGCACAGATGTCTCACTAATGTGTTTTGGAAAATATGTGCAGGTGTGGAGTTTTATTATGTATAGATACAATGCCTCTGTTGTAATTGTTCAGGTACGCCTGCACAGATGCTGCAACCACACACACACAAACTGGTAAAGAAAACACATCTCAGAAGCTAAAATACATTTCAGACGAGGAGTCGATAATATTCTGTTTTTGTTGAGAGTGGATTTAAGGATTGATTTTAGGACATAAAGTGGTTTGTCATCTTTCAGTGGAGATCAGCACCATTAGAGCTCCTCCTCTGCACCCACGTCATTGTTTACTCTCATCACTTTCTCTCGTTTTACACCCTCCATTTACAGTCAGATACTTGAAGTAAAAAAAAAGCCCGTTCATTGATCGGATCACCCACACAGTCAGTTTTCTGTTCCCTCTTTGATACATGAACACACTTAAACATCAAACCTGAGTAAAACCGAGCACACAAAGACGTCTTCCATAGCGCGCTCTAGCTGCAGTATAAGGTGAGATTTGACACGAGGCCTGCAGTGTTTTCTTTCTTGGCCATGCTGCTGTGGAGAAATAAAAATCAATGCGCACAGGATGAGTCCTTTGCTGCTTAGCTGAATCCAAAATAGTCCTCGCTACATCAGCCACATTGATGTTTTATGGATCAGCAGGTCAGATAATAGCGCTAATAACGTCAGACCCACAAAGTCAGTCTTCTCGCGCTGGATAAAACTTAATGTCACGCAACAGCTTCAGACTGAGTAACCGAGTTATGTTCATCACTGGAAGATATTACTTTACCCCTTTAAAACTACGGAAAGTCTGTGTTTTCATATAGATCCTGTAAAGACAATTATCCCACTGACCTTTTTCACAGCAGCCATTTTGACATGAAATAAATTGTTACCCTTTCTAAGCTCCGCCCCATTTTGCTCTGTGCTCCAATAACAGTTGAGCGAGCCTCGGTCAACTTCCTCCTTTCCTGTACTTGGATGCTAGCTAGCTAACGTACATCAATCGCTAGTTAGCTTGTATTTTGCTAACATTAGTTGATTTAACTTTATGTGTGTTGTTTTTAACTTTTAACCATCTTCAAAATTAAGTTTAAAGCTACACATATTCTGTATTTTCATACTGACAAGAGATCCTGTAAAGACAATAAAAGCAACAATGAAGTGATCCCAGTTCTCACAGCAGCTGTTTTAGTTTAAATGTATTAATTATCTGTATTTATTATTTATAGTATTTACATTTAATTATGACTAAACTGTATATACATATCATTTACACTTGCTTTGGCAGAGTTTGTTTCCCATGCCAATAAAGCCCCTTTGAATTGAATTGGAAATAGTAAACACAGATGTTACCAGTGACACTAAGTGACCTTTAAAATGCCGTATAAATAAAGGTTCTTCCATGAGTTTCAGGTCTTGGTCTCTGGGTTTTCACTGTAATATCTACAGACAGTTTTTACAGTGAAAACTGTTCGCTGATGACGAACCGCTCTATGTGTACCTTCGAGTTAAAGTCGACACTGAAACTCGGACGCATTGAAAGGACTCCCACCCTCCTCCTGAAAAACGATGCTGCTGCGTGTTTCCCCAGATTCTGATCAATGTGCTTGTCGCAGCAGTGACACTCAATACGAGAACAGATAACATGCACACACACTCGCAGTCTGCACACACAGACCGGCTGATTGAATGACTACATGAGCGAGTACGTGGCTGCAAGAAGACGCTTCTCACTACTTTCCTTCCGTTCGTCATTTATCCCACTTTCCCAAACGCCTCTCTTCCCTCTCTCCCATCCTGCCTCCCGCCCTCTCCCCATCTCTGTTTTTGTATCTCTATTGTATCTCCTCTCGCTGTCACATACACCATCTTCCCTGGAGGCTGGGTTGGGTGGATCAATCAATCAATCTACTGGCCCAGGCCTTGTGTGTGTGTGTGTGCGTGTGCACTGATCAATGGTGATTACCTGAAACCCTCTGCTCTTTGTAATTGTGAAGTGATGAGTGATTGGCACTGTGCCATGGGCCACTGCCACCAGGAATGCTCACTCTCTCACACACACACACACACACACACACACACAGGTGAGTTTCATGATCTCATGCCTTCTACTAGCATAGTTGTTGCTATTGTTGTTGCTGTGCATATTTGTCTCTGTCCTTCACTTTTAAAGCTGTTATGTTGTCCATCTTTACATATGTTGAATATTGGGACCAACTCGGCATAAGACGCCATAATAATGTAACAAGCAGCACACGCAGCCTTTAAGTAACTATTATATTGCAACCTGAGCTGGTGGCAAGGGGTCATCAGGCCATGGTTAATGTCCAACAATGATCTTAACAAATAAAATTAAGTCAACTGCAAGAGATTTGGGTGTATTATTTGATTCTGGCCTTTGGTTGGACGACCAGGAAAAGAAGGTTCTTCAGTGACAGTTCTTTCAGCTCTTTAAACAAGGTTGTCCATGCTTTTCATTTTTAGATTTCTGTAATGCTTCCCCCTATCGGTTTCATCTGGTCCAGAATCACATAATCCCAATTCTGTCGTCTATTAATTCCTGATAATGGACTCCTCGGTTGGCATTTACCCTTACATATATATATTTATTGTCATTGTTTTATTGTATTTTATCGTTTTGTGAAGCCCTGTCTAACATTGTTAAAAACACTAAGTTCGCTTAGTTCCTCGATATGACCCTCTCATTCTCTCTTTCATTCATCATCAAACAAATCAAGATGCCAAACAACAACGTCTCCTCCTTTTACCTCCCAGTCCGTCTGTGTTTATCCCTCTCTCTCATTACCAACTAAGCCATGTTGTAGTTACAGCTCTCCGTGTAGTCACAGACCAAAGGCAGCGATCTGGAGGTCACTTACAGCCAATCCTCTTACACTTCCCCCCAATCCCCGTTTAGCAGCTTGACTGCTTAAGCCCAGGCCACTTTGCATGAGCGTTCCCTGGCAGTGAACAATGCCACCGTCGCTGTTTCCCCCCCAACAGCACAGCATTCTCTTATTTTGGTGTTTGGTTTCAGATCCATCTTTCAGCACTTTTATTTCAGTCCTGGTTGAGACAATGCTTGGAATCCTAAAGCGTGCAGTCCCTGTTTGGCCAACAGTGTTGTTGTGTAGAGGCTTTGGTTTAGGGAACAAATTGAATTATTAATTTGTGAGAGAAAAACAAAACAAAATCCGTCTTTGTTCAGAATCCTTTTCACACTTTAAAATGAAGATTTGCCGCTTGGCTCAGCTAACATGTATGAAGAGGTTTTTATTAAAAGTGTGAACAGGTTTCATTCTTGGGTGGAAAGAGAAGAAACACATGGAGAGAGAAACAACACAGCACTGTTTTCTGTTGGCTCACATACAAATGATTTCAATTCATAACCCTGTGAAAAAGAATCTTATTATTCAGCCAGTGCTTTTACAGGTTAGCATCATGTTGCACTTGCCAACGTTGAGGAGGCAGCAGATTTTAGGCGGATTAAGTTCAATTAGAACCAAACATAAAAAAAACGTTATTTGGAGGTCTGCACAGAGATGAAAATTAAATGTATTTTCTCCCGTAATAAACTCTGCTTCTGGGTTCGGCCGTCTTTACCGTGGTATTACTTGGATCAACACCTAATTTTGGAATTTTTGTGCACGTATGAAAGTGTGTTGTTGTTCATTCATATAAGTGCAGAGGACTGAAGGTATATAAATATACTGATATGAATAAAAATACATGCACATATGTATCCAACCTCTCTTTTTCCTCTGGTTTTCTTATCTCTATCTTACGGGTGTCACTGCCTCGGGCCACTCCCAGACCATTAGGAGGGAGGCGGTCCATTGCAGGTCATTCCCCATCAGACCCTGAGGGTTGTGGGGGGGGCAGTGATTGGATGATATTTGTCAGCTTGTAGCCAAACAGCTGATGAAAGAGTCAATGACGGTGACGCATGAATAAGTACCTGATGCGAATCAGTTAGTGCGAGCGCAGCTTCACCGCTCCGCCTGAACTAATGTTAAACTCCATTTCTGTCACACAGAGTAACGCTGCGTCCAACAACTGCTGGATGTTAACGACGAGGAATGGTGTCCTTCGTCACAATAAGCGTCTGTGGCTTGGCAGGAGAAAAAGCCAGAGGGGCAAACGGCCAATTTTAAGTCCCTTTGAGATGGGGTCAGACTTCTCGTTTCCATTCATGCTGACCTGCTGCCCGAAGGATTGATCCTCAGGGATGACAGTGCAGCGCCTGCTGTCTCTGAGTTTACTCCTCTAGACTCTGTCCTCATGTCTACGGTACACAATGTGAGAGACTGAGACTTTTTCTTAGACTTTTATTTTACTCTACGTTTCCAAAGTAAATTAAAGCTTCAAGCAACGATGAATGGACCCTAGCAGTTCAGTTCAGTTCAGTTGGAGAATGTACACTCGTGGGCACGCCATCTGAAACTCAATGATACATTTTATTCGTGAACGTCTTTAGAGTGCCAAATCTGAAGTAAATCAGATCAATTCTCTAGGAGGAGATCATTAAAATAATGGCTGACTTCCTGTTGGGTTTAGGGTATGGCTCCATGAGGCTTTTTTGTACATCTGGACACGATACATGTGCCCACCAACCTTAAATATATCTACATGTATATCTGGGTGACACGTGCTGCCGGGGCTGCTTTGTTGATATTTTCTAGAGGGGCATTATGTAACGAATTTTCCATGCCAATGTGCAAAATCTGTGGAATACGTAATTTTGGTGTAAATTCACAGTCTATTTTGGTATTTTATTTATATTCACTGGTATTTTTGAAATACAGAATACAGAAATCTATAAAATCATCATACATCGTTTGATCCTTTATTTCGACTATAATTCATACTTTCCCTACAACTTTTAATTTATGTTATTAGTAATGTGCAGTTATATATATATTTTCACTGCATTTAACAATAAAATGTGAGCTCATTACTTTAAGAGTATAAAAATATGTATTTATGGGGGCAGCAGTAGCTGCAGATTTAACAATGGAACTGTGAGTCTCATTGCTTTAAGTCCCGCTCAGACCACAGTATGCAGTGTGGATTGGTAGCTGGCAGCAGTCGCTCAGTTCCACCTCCTGGGCACTGCCGAGTGTGCCCTGGTTAAAGGCACCGAACCCCTAACTATGCGCCACTACGTGACAGCCGATCCTTCCACCATCTCTCCAGATGTCCATGCCTATAAACCCTATGAGTTGTATTTCAGGCCCTATTTAGGATTAATAAAGTTAATATTTTTCTTCTCTTTAATATATAACTTTATGAATTATTAGTTTTTAATATACAGCTGAAAACTTTAAGCTTTAAGACTCTTCCTGACCGAGGTTGTCACAGTTCATGCATGAACTGAGCTGGCCTGCAACATAACCACCAGTTGCTGAATCAGAGCGAGGGAGAGAGACTGACTACAGCAGCTAATCTGGATAACTACAATCCCTTTTAAGTCCTCTTGTTTACAGGAGAGAGGAGTCGCAGCTCCCACAGGCAGCAGTGCTGGCAAGGTTACGCTCAGAATGTAATCTGGCACAGACGAGTGTTTATCTGCCTCAAACTGCAGTCAGAAATGTGATCTGTGGGATTACTGTGTGCAAACGTGGTAATGAAATCAGTCCTCTCGAAAATTCTTACAACCGCAGTCGACAACATTTGATTATTTTGCTGAAACCACAACTGAGGGAGGGAAAGTTAAAGTTTATCAACTGATGTAGAGAAGAAGATGTCATTGATTTCCCATCTGAATCCTCAAAGTTTCTGTTGCAGCCCGCCGCAGCCTCCTCACGCTGGAACTGTTCAAACTGCGGTTCGTCCTTGATTTGAACTTCTGTGGATGAACTACTAATTTGACTGCGTCTGATGGTTTCTTACACAGATTTGGGAAGTCGATGCACTCGGCAGGTGATTGGATGAACCATCTGTCTATCACGGTCAATCAAAGGTGGACTTCAACCAATCAGATCAATGAACTGTATAACGTAGTCAAACTCTTACTAAAGTTGGGAGAAGAGACTCTCCGGCCCTTGAACTGCCTTGGTGGAAAAGGGGTAGCACTGGACATGGGGATGATTGATCAGCGTTGGTAATCAATAGTCCCATTATTAAAGCATTAATCAAACTAATACCATCAGACAACCTGATCAGCCTTCAGCAGTTAGCTAGTGTTTCTGTAGTGGAGACTAAACGTTAACAATGATCCATATCAGCAGTTTGAATCCAACTAAAAGCTCCCTGCACCAAACTCCCTTTAAGAAATATCACATTTTAACAATTCCTAACGTGTTCGTAACAACACGTAACTCTAGAAACACGAGCTAAAGGCCGTCATATGTCCACAGTCTGACTGTCAATACAGGATCAATATCATTCTGAGTAACACTGGACATGGGGATGAGCCACTACACCATTATCTGTATCTGTATCTATACTAGGAAAGGATGGGCTTCACCTGGAAGTGGGCTGAATCCGTGTATCATTCGTTCTTTTCATATTTAATTGAGATTCCAAAATCGGAAAATGAAAAAACGGTTTGTTATTTCCTTATTCGTTCATGAATCTGATACCAAAAAACAAATAATGGTTCATTTTTTATTTTTTATTTATTGGTCAGATCAAAAATAGTAAACGAAATAACGGGCCACGGATCGATTTTGATTTTGATATTTAATTTGTCCGATTTGTGTGAACCAAAGAACGAATGATAAACGGATTGGGCTGGACTGAAATTGATATGTGTTGATCAGAGGTTGCTTTACTTATCAGAAGACTGTTATTGAGTGAAGATGTCTGATCAGAGACTAAAAAGATATTTAACTGGGACGTCTCACATCTTCATCACTCGGCTCGTGAGCTGAAATCTTACTTTACTTGAACGGTTTGTCAGGTGACTTTGTGATATTCAGGAGATTTATGTGTGGAGCAAAATGTTCTGTTGATTTATGTTATAAACCAAAACTTATTGTCTCGTAAAGAACAGTTACAGTATAAAACCTTGTGTGAGGTACAGCTTCAGTAAAAGATCCCTGTGTGCAGTGTTGCGTTCAGGAACCATTAGTCCCAGAGAGCAGGAGGTTTAAAGAGGAAGACTGATTGTTGTGTGATTTCTGAGGTTTTTGTCTTGTTGTCCTGTCTATGAGGACATAAGGGATACACTTTAAAGTAAAATGTCTCCATTAATCATAACTTCTCTTGACTGGATGATTATGAAAAACTTTTTTTGCCAAAGTTGGGAGAGAAGGCAGAAGATTTTAAATCTAAATGATTAGATAGAAAGTCAGATTTATGAGATAAATAGTCCAAATTATGAAGTAAAAAGGTGAAATTATTAGATTTAGTTCGCTAGTGTTTCTGTAGTGGATACAAAACGTTAAAAATGATCCACATTAGCAGTTTGGATTCAACTAAAACAGCCATAATATGTCCACAGTCGGCCATAAAAACCAACTCCAGCCATTTAGCTCCACTAACTAGCTGCCATTAGCAGCTCACACATGCTAGCTAAATGATCAACCAAATAACCACCGCAGAGGACACGACTCCTCTGTTGGTCATTGTTCTTTATGCATCGTTAACTTACTAACTCGGTACCCAGCGGATCTCTTGGCGCTGTTGGCACCGGTCGGTTCATTGAAGCTCTCTCTGAGCCAGCAGCACAGACAGTCGGCTAATAGCCAGCGGCCAGCTGCCGGGTGATCATGTACCTGTGAGACCTGCAGCAGGGAACAGGCTCCTGAGGAGGGTGGCTGTGTGCGACTGAGCCAGCATGGAGCTTTAAATTCTCCTCACAAATAAAGTGAAAGCTCTCAGGATTCATCTGCAGCAGCAGAGACACTGAAGACTCTGCAGCCTCATGAGGACAGCGAGAGTCGGGAGGTTTTATTCTATTGAATAACTATTGTAGTTTCACCTCTCTGTTAAGGCTTGGACACACTACACGACTTCTTTAAGGAGTCTCAAAGTCATTCACACTACATGACTCATCAGCAACAGGGAGTCACAGAGTACAAGATCTTCCACCACTAATATGGTTTTTTATAGATAATACAGTATATTATAGATAATGTGGTATATTATAGATAATACGGTATATTATAGATAATGTGGTATATTATAGATAATACGGTATATTATAGATAATACAGTATATTATAGATAATGTGGTATATTGTAGATAATGTGGTATATTATAGATAATGTGGTATATTATAGATAATACGGTATATTATAGATAATGTGGTATATTATAGATAATACGGTATATTATTGATAATGTGGTATATTAAAGATAATACGGTATATTATTGATAATGTAGTATATTATAGATAATACAGTATATTATAGATAATGTTGTATATTATAGATAATACAGTATATTATAGATAATACAGTATATTATAGATAATATGGTAATTATAGATAATACGGTATATTGTAGATAATGTGGTATATTATAGATAATGTGGTATATTATAGATAATACGGTAATTATAGATAATACGGTATATTATAGATAATACGGTATATTATAGATAATGTGGTATATTATAGATAATACAGTATATTATAGATAATACGGTAATTATAGATAATACGGTATTATAGATAATACGGTATATTATAGATAATACGGTAATTATAGATAATACGGTATATTATAGATAATACGGTATATTATAGATAATACAGTATATTATAGATAATACGGTAATTATAGATAATACGGTATATTATAGATAATACAGTATATTATAGATAATACGGTAATTATAGATAATACGGTATATTATAGATAATACAGTATATTATAGATAATACGGTAATTATAGATAATACGGTATATTATAGATAATAGGGTAATTATAGATAATACGGTATATTATAGATAATATGGTATATTATAGATAATTAATGGCATGTTGAGCTGAACATTATATATATATATATATATATATATATATATATATATATATGATGATATACACTGTATATTTCAACATATATTTAATCTGTACTGATTCCTGTTGCAGAGAAAGCTCAGACACATGGACAGCATTGATAAACTACAGCAGATTGATATATTGATTCAGTGGATCAATATGTATCATAATCTAATTAGAAGCAGAGTGTGTGTGTCCTTCATATTGATAGGTGGTCATATAATGTGTGTGTATATGTGATTAAGATGTCTGCGATCAATCAGATACTTGATCATCAATCAATAATCATTAAGTTCTGCCTGTTCACTGTGGATCTTCCTGAACCTGCAGCTTTGAATCAGGTACTTTTACTGAACTGGATCCAGATTTATTCTGATTTTCTGGAACACAGAAGAATATATTTTGTGACTTCCAGTTAACAGATGCTGTTTATGTGCAAATCTCAGTTTCTGGAGCCAAATCCATCCAATGACGACAGCAGACAGACAATAGCAGAAATATCTTTCCAAAAATTCAAATTAAAACCAGCCATCAGACGGCCAGGAACGTCTCCAGGAACGTCTCCAGGAACGTCTCCAGGAACGTGGCTGTGAATGCATCAGTCAACCTCAGTCAGGTTACAGGTTAGAGAAAGGTTGGTAACTTTAAATTAAACACAAATAACGTCTGTGTCCATTATGATGACGTTCATATCCTGACATTAAAGGAACAGTTTGGGTAATTAGCTTCAGTAACTGTAAATCTGATTGTATGTAACTGCGTCTTTATGTATGTGAATGTTATAAATTATTAGATAAAAACAAGTATTTCCTTATAATATACTTCTTATTGTTTCATTTGTTAATTTCTGCTGATAAGATGATTCCCTTTATAAGTTGCTGGAGAACGAGGCATTTTGTTATGATTGAAGAGGTTATTGTTCAGTTAATATGAAGAATAACTGTGAAGACAATCTGGTGAAGTTCTCTCTCCTGATTTAGACTCTGATGTCTGGTTGAGGTTGACATCAACTTCACAGGATTATTAATGATTATTTGTTATCAGAGACTTTAAATCACATGTCAACAAAGAGGATCAGATATCTGTTCATATGTGGAACGATACCAAACCCTGCTACATGAAACAACAACGAGACAGGAACCAGATACCAAACAGCAAATAAAAAACAACTTCTATATATTAAAGGAAAATAAAAGTTTAAAACCTTACATTGTAACATTGCACATGTACAATTATCCAACTGGACCATATTTTATTTATCACATATAGTGTATATCATTTTTATATTCTACATTTTTATTGTATTTTTACCCTTTTTCTACTCTCTGCACTCATTTATATTCTGCTGCTGTGCCAATAAATCAATGAAGATCAATAAAGGAACATCTTCCTGTCTGAGCCCCCTCATATTGCTTTTATTTTAAGGTAATAGTGATATTTATATGTAGCACTGAGGCCTCCTGTTGACATTATTCCACCTACATTTAATGAAGTAAAGTAACAAGATGTGACAGGAGGAAGAGGATGTGTGGATGATGATGAAGGCAGTCTTTATACATGCAGATTGAGGAGCTGAAAGAGGAGCTGGTCTACAAAGATGTTTCGCAGTTGCACCTTTGAAGAAGCAACAGATGTGCGCTGGCACCGAACCCCGAGGCTCCGAATTCCTGAGCTCTGGGCCAGCGGCCCCAAAAGCCCTGCTGTCATCCGTGGAGCAAAGCCCGCAGAGAGGAGTGCAGAACAGATGGGAAGGGAGGTGCCGAGAGGGGGCCACGCTGTGCAGGGATCCGACGACAAGGAGGAGGACTTTGTAGTTCTGTAGTGAACTGAGAGCCAGTGCAGGACCACCAGACCCTCGTGTGACTGACTACAACCGACCTCTGTTCATACTGAAACAGCTCGACTGCTGCG
>NW_026136711.1:995000-1037500 GCF_905237075.1 Dicentrarchus labrax | reverse complement strand
TTTGATGGGCTCAGTGTGTGAACGTGGCTGTGGTGTAAAAGTGCTTTGAATGGTCAGAGGACTAGAAGGAAGTATACATGTACATTTACCATCTGTCACCGCTGTGCTCCGGGACAGCAGAAAGAAACAGAAGTTGATTCATTGTTAACTATTTTGATAATCAATTAATCGTTTTTGAGTCATTTCAGTTTCTCAAATGTGAATATCTTCTAATTTCTTTGTTCCTCTGTGACAGTAATCAATTAATCATTTTCACTGTTTTGTTTTGTTTTTTTTCAGCTTTTTATGTGAATATTTTCTGCTTTCTTTGCTCCTCTGTGACATTAGAGGATGTCATCTTGGGCTTCGGGAACATTTGTCACCATTTTCCGAACCAGACAACTAATCGATTAATCGAGAATATGATCGACAGATTAATTAGAATCAGAATCAGAATCAGAAATACTTTAATAATCCCAGGGGGAAATTATTTAATGAATACCAGAGGAGTGCTGAGGACACTGTGAACTTGTGACTTTGTCCTCAGGAGCTCAGAGCGGTTCTGCACCGCTGCTCCGAGAGAGTGGTTAGGATTATTACCCCGTACTGTGCGTGTGTGTGTGTGTGTGTGTGTGTGAGAGTGTGTGTGTGAGTGTGTGAGTGTGTGAGAGTGTGTGTAGGGCTGGATGCAAACACATGCACATATTGTACATCTGTGAGCTTGTTTGTGTGCATTCTCACTTTTCATGTACGCTGTAAGTGCATCTATAGTGTGTGTGTGTGTGTGTGTGTGTGTGTGTGTGTGAGTGTGAGAGAGAGAGAGAGAGAGAGAGAGAGAGTGAGTGAGTGAGTGAGTGAGTGTGTGTGTGTGTGTCTCAGGTGCAGACACCACAGTCCTAGTAAGGGGAATACTCGCTGTCACCCAGAGAGCTCAGTAGCAGCTGCTCTAAATTAGAGCCAAATCAGGTCCTCTAATTGATATTCCCAGGATCCCCGGCGCTCCCTAATTGGTGTACCTGTGCCCTGATTGGTTACCTGATTATAATTGATTAGTTGGCTCAGCTGGCCCAGGACACGGAGACAATGGGTAAATTTGCAATCGGCCATCGGGGACGAAGCTATGGAGGTGGGGAAGATGAGAAGTCTGCTGGCATTTAAATGGCAGATAATAACCCCCCCCTCCCCTCCCCCTGGTGACCCACTGGACTGCACACATATAGCAGAGCTTAGCATGATTAGCATGAGCCTTATGGAGCTATGAAGATTCAAACCAGGTCAGACTGACATTTAAAGTCCAGGTGAACTGAAAAGTGCATTTTTTAATTTTTAACCTGTTTAGAGAACGACCATATTGTATCTCTGTTTAAATATCAAAATCCACAAACACAACTTTATCAGTGATTTGGGTGAAACTGGATCATATTTTATTAAGATTATTTTTAGTTTTAGACAAATTATGAGACTTATTTTCCCAGAAGTCTCTCTTACTTTCTTGTTGCAGTGAACGTGCTGCGAGAGGGCGACTGGGGGAGCTGGCGGGAGAATAAAGAGCGAGATCCTGAAGAGACAAAGCAACGGATGAAGGAGAGCAAACATACATATCACACATTGATGTGCATACGTCTGGCGCCATATTATTATTACTCTTGTTATTATCAGTGTTTGAAGGTTTACAAGGGTCCGATCGATTTCAGCTTATTCATCGGTCCAATTTCCAAACAAAATTCCTCCTTTGAAGTGTGACTAATTGTGACTCGCAGCACTAATTTAGAGCAAAGCAGTTTTTTATCTCAACCCCCTCCATCCTGTCTGTCATCTTTTTCCTCCATGTTTTGTTCTCTCGCCTCTTTCTGCTCGTTACTTTCACATCATATCATATACTTCTTCACATCACTCGTCCGGTTGTTTTATTGTTAAAGAAATTGTAGCACTTGTTAAACTCGAGGTTTTGAAGTTGTTGCTGCTCTTTATGTCGTCTCTCTGGACAGACGCCGTTAGTCCGACGGCGTGAAGAGAACGAGACATAGAGGGAGAGAGGGAGAGGAAGCAGACTGAGACACTAGCAGAGTTTACCTACATTATACTTTAACATGTCTAAAGAAATGGCACAATTACATACAGGGAATAATACATTGTATGAAAGGCAGAAATGATGCAACAAATGGAAACCTTATGTTTGTTTGTTCTTATAATAATATGTTGGATGCAATACGCTGAAGAGCTACTGTAACAGACCATAGATATCATACGTTTGTGAAGATTGGAGTCCGATTTCTATCATTTTTTGCATTCGTAGCGCCCCCTAGAGGTCGATTTGACTCAAACTTTCAGAGTATGTTTCAGGTCCTTATATGGACATATCCTGTGAGTCTTTCATTACTTGCTCATTGATCAACATCTTGAAAACTAAATAAGATATCAACGAGCTTTAATCAACTTTAGATCAGCTTCGTCCGATGATGATACACAGAAGCTCCAGTAGCAGTCGGACTTTTTCAAAAGATTCAAATTGGCTTTAGAGAACCAAGAGGCTTTTTTGTAGACTCACTGTGTGAGGGGGCGTGGCCTTTCCAAAATCGCCATTAGGGCCGTAATTACAGCGCCACCATGTGGCTGATTGGGTTCATTCGGAAACATCACTTCCTGTTACTCCTGTTTCCAGCTCATTCCTGAACCCTGAATAAGGTTTCTACCTCTATCAGTGCTCTTTATTTGTGCACCTTTGTCAGTTCTTCCAGATGAATTATTGATTGTATGTACATTACGCTGTGTGTACAAGCACTGTATGTTTTTCAAATCATATTTTTATATTTCTTTATGTGCCTCATTTTGTAAGATCTTTCTTTTGACTATTTCAACTCTTAATGGTTTTAAATCTATCGTGATGGAACCAATGGTTCAACGTTACTGTATAACAGCTTTAAACTGGCTCTGAACACACTGAAATATATTGTATATTTATTTATATTGTGTATTTCTGGAGTAGTGTCAGTTTCCGTCTTATGAAATGTGTTTTTCATCCCGGAAAAAGGCAGATTGTGGTGTTATGGTACACTTTGTCTAGAGTATGACCCTGACGCAGCACACCATATCGAACATTATCTATACAAAGACTCTGCTTGTGTTTCGCTGTAGACTCAATGTTCTGCTCAGTGCATGTGAGTTAACCTTGACTGAACTTAGCTTCCACTGCAGGAGGACGGGGCGCAGAGGTCAGGGCCTTGGTGTCTCTGCATTATTACTGGAGCCATAAAACAGTCATGTAGAGAGAGCGGGTTACAGTCCGGAGAAATAAGGGAATTACAGTTAATTGGGATGAGATTTACTTTTTAAAGTTTGGATGGAATAACTGCTGAGAGACAGAACTGTCTTCGTCTGGAGACAAAGTCTGGAAGTCTGAAGAAGTTCTAAAGTCCAAATAATAGAAAAAAAACATGTAGTACACTTTAAAGATTTCTTTGTTCTTGCAAACTTTGGAATACAGTGTAAACCAGCTCAATTATCTACTAATTTAAATGAGCTAAACTAATGAGCTTTTAATTTGTTGATTGCTTTGTCTGAGAGAACTAATGCCATTGACCTTTTATCTCAAATGAAACCGTTTAAAATCCAACTCTGAGACTCTTTTGTTTCTCTCTGTTGCTAGATAAGATCTGTTCTTTTTCTAGTTTCCTCTCGACTTAAGAGCAAAACATGGAGCCTGATATTCGATTATAATCAGTTTAAAGGTCCAGTGTGTAGGATTTTGTGGCACTGAGCGGTGAAACCACAATTAACAGATTTTGCTTTGATTTAATTGTAAAAAAACTCATCAAAATGATGCCGAAATAACTCCATTATGCTGATTAGTAAAAAGTCTTACTTTGTTGGGTCTTTGTTGGGAGTTTGGTTGATCAGGGCTATGCTAAGTAAAACAGACAGCTACATCAGACTCTTCTTTGTCCGGTCTCTGTATAAATATGAATCACAGAGCTCTGGGTGATTTATGTCTATTGGTGTCTCTGCATTGACTTTGTATGTAATCTACCAGGGATTTAATAGTTGATACCAAAACCAGTTAAATACCACAGTAAGAAATGTCCCTATCAAGTTTTTTTTGTCGCTGATCCCCATTTAATATCTGCTGATACACAGTCCTGATCAATACTTGTATTTTCCTCACTAATACAGGTGAATAGTTCTGCATTGCAATAAGAAAACAATTCCCTGCAACCAAGCTGTTCCTTAATGTTTTTATACATAACATATTAATATTGTTATAGCCCATTGTGTGTGTATATATAAAAGGAGGCTATAAAACAGCCAAACAAACTCTCTCTTAATCTTTTTTTTATCTTATCCTTGTTCGTCCTGCAGAGTTTGTTGCTTTAGTTCTTCTTTACCTGAGTTATCTGAGTTTATTTTCCTCGTCTGGAGATCTTTTGCCCGGAATACTTAAAAAAAATATCTTATTTTCTTATTTTTTGCAGGGCTTTTGTTGCAGTGGAATGGAGAGGTTGCGGCTCTCCACCGCTGTCTGTCTCGACCTCTGACCAGGTCCAGAGCAGTGGCACCAGGCCGCCAGCATTTGAATAGAAAAAGTTAGATTTAGGTCGATTTATTGCTTCCTCACAGACTGGATATATGTGGCTACAGAACAATTTTATTGTATTACGTGTTAGATAAAGTAGGTCGGGCTCCGGCCCTACTGGTTCTGTGCTCCAGAACATATAAGATCACATCCCATGTACACAGTTGCCCAGAAATCTTCAATCAGAATGAAAAATTGTTCATGTAACTTTGAGAAAGATCCTCCGTCTGGACCGACACAGCTCATCTGATATCACAGAGACGGGACTGAAATGAGTACCTGAGCTTTTGGCATGCTGCGTTTCCAAACACCTTGTCATACCTGTTAGTGTTGAACGGGACGTGTGTGCTCACTGCGGGGGTTTCGTTTGGCTCCGCCGTTGTAATCCAGTTTGCGGTGTGACGAGATACAAGCGTGAGAAAAGCCTCACAACCTGTGGGACGTACGGTGACTCCAGAGGAGGCTGCGGGTAATAGATGGTTCATAAAAATGTTGTTTTGGATTCGGCCTCTCTTTCTGTCACGCCGTATCACTCCGTCACACCTCCTCCTGCGGCTTACTCTTTCTGCCTCTTCTCCTTTGTGCACTCCTCTATCTCCATCCTCCATTCCTCTCTAGATGCCTTCCCCGTCCTCGCTGCTCCAGTTATTCCCCCCCCCCATCTGTCCTTTCCTTCCCCCGTCCTCCCCTAACCTCTCTCTCATCCGTACATTAGGTGTTGTGAGTACACGGTTCCTCCCCACGGCCATGAGGCTCATTAATAAGGGATGTTCAGAGAGGCTCAGCAGAGACTAGACTGACCTGCAGCCACTTAGTGCAGGTTTTAACATGAAATGCACACATTCACTGTGGAGGGGGAGGGTAGCTGTGTGTATGTGTGTGAGCGGCGGATAACAGAGTAAAGAAAGAAATAGGGTCAGCAGTCAGGCTGCTGCAGACTGAAGCTGTTGCTAGTTGACTAGTCGTTGCACCTTTGTGATATTAATCTATTTAAATCTCTATTTGAACAGTGGCCGGTTAAATGCTAACAGAAACAGAAAAACATCCAGCAAAGAGACTGAACATTTAATTTACATACAAGCCCGAAATTATTCATACCCCTGGCAAATTCTGACTTAAAGTTACTTTTAACTTTGGCGTCTCCCAGAAGATAATAAGACGATGTACAAGAGGCATCATTGTGGAAAACATATTTCTCAGCTTTTATTTACATTTGAACAAAAAGTGGCATGTCCAAAATTATTCATACCCTTCTCAATAATCAATAGAAAAGCCTTTATTGGCTATTACAGCAATCAAACGCTTCCTATAGTTGCTGACCAGCTTCAGTCTCCACTGGTATTTTTGCCCAAACATCTTTAGCGATGAGCTCCAACTCTTTCAGGTTGGAGGGTCTCCTTGCCATCACCCTGATCTTTAGCTCCCTCCACAGATTCTCAATTGGATTCAAGTCAGGACTCTGGCTGGGCCACTGCAAAACGTTAATGTTTGTGTCCGCTAACCATTTCTTCACCACTGTTGCTGTGTGTTTTGGTTCGTTGTGGTGCTGAAATGTCCACTGGTGCCCAAGGCCAAGTTTCTCTGCAGACTGCATGATGATGATGTTGTTGACAATCTTGATGTATTGCTCTTTTTTCATGGTGTTGTTTACTGTGATTAGGTTCCCTGGTCCATTGGCTGAAAAACACCCCCAAAGCATAAGGTTCCCACCACCATGTTTGACATTGGGGATGGTGTTCCTAGGGTTGAAGGCTTCTTCTTTTTTACACCAAATGAAGGATACATCATTGTGTGTCCACACAAAAAGAGCCCAGATTCACCAGGATGGCCTTGGTGGTGATCCTTGGATTCTTTTTCACCTCTCTCACTATCCTCCTGGCCAGCACAGGCGTCACTTTAGGCTTCCGACCACGGCCTCTGAGATTTTCCACAGTGCGGAACGTCTTGTATTTTTTAATGATACTTTGCACTGTAGCCACTGGAACTTGAAAACATTTAGATATGGCCTTATAGCCCTTTCCTGACTTGTGAGCAGCCACAATGTGCAGCCGCAGGTCCTCAGTGAGCTCCTTTGTCTTAGCCATGACTGTCCACAAACCAACTGCAGAGAGCTGCTGTTTTTCACCCGTTGAGTTGAATCAGGGTAATTAGGATGCTTTAGAACAGCTTGGACTATTTGGAATGGTATAGAACTTTGGATTTTCCCACTGTGACAGAATAATTTTGGACGGCCACTTTTTGTTCAAATGTAAATAAAAGCTGAGATTTTTTTTTCCCACAATAATGCCTCTTGTACATCGTCTTATTATCTTCTGGGAGATGCCTGTGTCATTTCCAATCAAGAAAAAACTTACTGGTTGAATAAAAGTCACTTTAAGTCAAAATTTGCCAGGGGTATGAATAATTTCGGGCTTGACTGTACATAAATTCTCATCAACACGATGGGTGAACACCCTTAACAATTACTTACAAATTAACTCAACTGCCTGAACCCACCTTGTCTTCATCATATCTGGAGTCAGAGTCACGGTCGGAGCCGCTGTAACCCCCAAATCCCACCAGACGTGGCCGCGAATTACTAAAATAAAACAATTGCACCACAGAGGTAAATTACTCAGGCCCCCCAATGTGGTGGAATCAATTTCAGTCATTTTGTGACACATTAATCAAGTATTGATGTGATTTTTCAAAGTCAAGTTGCTCATGTCAGCCTGTCAGTACCGATGGTTGAGAGTAGTTCTGTGTGAGAGTGAGTATAATTCAGGCAGACACAGCTCCAAAAATCCAGGAAATGTTGGTTCAAAATCATCTTTTCTTTACCAGGTCCTCACAGAGAGACAGCGGGGCTGAAAGTTCAGAGCTGTATTAAGATAGCACCGCGCTGACGGTCCGACCTGGTCAAAGAGAAGATGAATAAAGATGGATTTTTTAAATTAAAGAGTGTTTGATTAAACTTAACTCGCCGGCGATGTGTCAAAATAGAGTGCGTGTAAGTGCCTGCAGGGGCTGAAAAAGCCCTCTGGCTCCGTTAAGTAGAAGTAAATAACTGGCTTTAGTGCTTCTGTGTTGAAGGGTTGGGGGAGGGAGGGGGGAGTCATAAAACTGGAAATGAGCTTAACTGAGCCTGGCAGGTATCAGGGGGGAGTCAGGGCGACCATTTCTGCAAACTAATTAATAATTTGTGTCTGCAAAATAATAAATATAAGCAAGCATAAAAATGACAATTTATTGATCATGTGTTTCTGTTTTCACTTTGCTCAAACAGCAGCTTCATTTAGCTGAAAAACCAAAACTCTCCATCAGAGCCTGGTGGACCCTTTATGTCCACATTCAACTCAAACACGTGTTCTGCTCATTGTTGGAGAGCTTCAGGTGTGAACTGTAACAGTTTATTGCTGCTGAGTCCCTAAATAAATAAACCCCGCCTCGTTCCCATTACCATCAAGCTACTGGTCTTCTCACCTTGACATATGGGACACTGAAGAGTGACAGAAGAAACGGGGGAAGGAATGGATGATGTTTAAATCTCAGGCAGATAAGGGATCGATGTCTCACTGAATGTGGCAGTCTCATGATGAATTGTTGTTGCAGCTGCACAGAAAGCTTTTCAGTGTATAGAAACAACTATCCTGATGTTTTAACTCTAAATTTAGACCAAAGCCTGCAGAATGTACCATTAAAGACCTTAAGTCCTTTAGGGCCTAGGAACAGGACGGGTTGACATGAAAAATGTATTGGTTCCTTGTTGAATTCTTCTGACTTTGAAGTATTGAAGGATCTGTTGTCTGTAATATAATATCCATAGGTGTGATTTCATTAGTGTATAATCACCTGAAAATAAGAATCGTTGTGTTTTCATTACTTTTTCCTGAAAATAATCGATGTTCTCCTGGACAATAGTGTTTGTAGTCTCAGATTACGTAAACCTGGGTGTGTATGTTGGTCAGATAATCTGCACACTGCCACACTTTTACCAGATGCAAAGTATAAAAACTTTTGGATTCAAATCTATTTTAAAATATCTCCATGCACCCAATGTTTAAGCATCTTAGCACATACATTTTTATTCTTCTTATTATTATTTATGCTCCTCTGAAGCTGCAGTAAAACGTCGTCTGTCTGTCCTGTACTGTTGAAAAAAACTCCTGGAAAAAAGTCCCTTAAAAAAGTGTGAACCCTGGGCTGTGTTTGACGAGTTGGGACTGTGAATGTGAGTCATTGTGCACATGTAACTGTGCTACGTGACTGACTGAATGCATTAAAGCTCTTGCTGGCACTGACTGACCAACCCAACCTGTCACAGCAGCCGATGTGCAGACGTCTGAACAACAACAGACCAAAACTTCCACATCAACATCACTACAGTTTCTCCTTTTACAGTGGGAAATCTGAATGTCAGGTTTTTCTCAAATCTTCATGAGATCAGATTCAGAATCTGTGGTGCTGATAAACATCCAGAAAACCTTTGAGCTGCAGCTGACCCTGACCTTTCACCCCCGAGGGAAGGTGTGGTTATTTGTCCCTCAGGGGTATCCTTACAGTGCGAGGGAGAAAGAAATGTTGGAAGCCATAAATCAGATTAAAGAACGTCCCAGAAAGATTGAAAGATAAGGAATAAATGAGGGGGATAATAGCTAAAGAAGTGAGGAAAAGAAAAGGTTAAACCCCCCCCCTGCTGTGCCAGAGACAGCTGCTGTAGAGGCGCTAAAGCCAGGACCTTGTTCAAATACAGCAGCTGTAAAACAATAAAGCAGTGTAAAGGCAGGCAGGCAGGGAGGAGGAGGAGGGAAGAAGCACAAATACCGCAAGGAATAACGGGAGGACAGGGAGGGAGCGAAGGCCACAGAGGTATGAAAGGGAGGACAAGGGAGGCTTTCCGAGGACGTCGCTGCCTTCAGAGGACTCTTGCTCCATCCGTTCAGTGTGAGGAATACACGACAGAGGAGGCGGGAGGATGGGAGAGAGGACAACACCTCAGAGTGCCATTCTGCCACTGTTAGTTCAGACTGAGTGCCCTCGTAAAGAGACCGAGAGGCCGGGGGCCGTTTACGGTGCCAGCTCTTTCAGAAACAGATGTTTTACTGGATCAACTGAGGGAGGAGGGAGGGACAGGTAATAAAAAGTGGAGCTGACACACACACACACACACACAAACACACAGAGAGAGAGAGAGAGAGAGAGAAAAGAAGAGGGAAGGAAGGCTGAGGTAACGAGGTTGCCGAAGAGTCGATGCAGAAAGAAAGAAAGATGGAGGTTCTGAAATAAACATTGTTTCTATTCGGAGGATTTTTTTACCACCTTTAAAAGTTTAGTTGTTATTCACTGTTGGGACCCACAAACAGAATGAATCATAACTTACCTCAGTGGTGCAATCGCTTTTATTTCAGTAATTCATAAATCACAACTTATTTATAATTTACATTATAACAGGGATGCGTTTGAAGTTACTCCCAGCGGCTCCAACCAGGACTCTGACTCCAGGGTCGATGCAGACACTGTGTGTTCTTTGTTGTTGGACGACCCTCCATGTGTTGGCACCATGTTGCTCAGTGGCTTTACATTATCCCAAATGTTTCCAACAGTGTCCAAACAGAAACAGGGTCAACCTGGCAGTGATAGTGGTCTCGGAGGGTGTGGTACTTTGATACAACCCGTTTTGTACGGACTTTGTGTTGCTGACTGTCACTGACGGCTCCATGTGCGTCTGATTTAAATCTTGGCAGTGTGTTTATGTGTCGATGTGTGCAGAAGTATGCAAGGCATTCAGATCTAACAGCACCCTCCCTGACTGCAGGGATCAAAATATCATACAAATAAATGTGGTTGGTTTGAATTCTATAAACGTGGGTGCCTGGTGAGACCAGCTGAGAACCATTGTACTACGTCACCAGAGTTCGACAGTGGGCGGGTCCAGATACCTCCAGCGTATTTTTATCCACAGGTAACAGAGTCTGAATTTGATGAAGGAAACTGAAGTCCAGTGAAGTTGGAAGTTATTTATTCTGTGTGTTGAACAACCAGACTGTGTAATGTTACACTGGTTGTGAGCTGGTTGTTCTGATTCACAATTATTACTGCTGTTTCTGTTTAACAGATTATAATCAATACAGTGAAGATCTTTAGTCGGGACAGTGTTGCATATTTCTGCTGCTGATATTTAAATGAACAACAACTTTATAAACTGTACAAACATTTGTAAATGTAAAAAGAAAGAATCTGTTTTAGTTTTCTTTTGTGAAATGTGCGGAGGTCACATAAGAACACACTGAAACTACCTCTGCAATCTGCAAACATCTCTGTTGTTTTGTCTCTTGACGTTGATTATTTTCAACGAGGGTTTTTTAAATTATATTTCTATGATCAAAACCTTGTTTTAACATAAACTTTAAACGATAACGGTTTGTTCATTTTTAAAGGAACATTCACATTATTCGTGTCTCTCTGCTTTTGATTTAATTTGCAGATATTCTTTCTCTCTCAGCGACTCCTCATCCTCTCTACCTCTCCCTCTTTATTTATTCAACATGAACAATGGCGTCCGTTTCCATTCTCTACCTCTCTCTCTTTCTTCCTCGTTCCCCTTTATACAATTGTTTCTCGTCCTGTGCGGTGAAATCCTCCTCCCGCCGACAGTATCATATCTTTCTCCGTTCCCCACAGAGGGTTGCGAACCTTATCGGCCCCAGTTTCCAGATGAAAAGCGAGCAGTGAAAGTAGGTGAATTTAACCGCCCAGCGCGCCGTCCCTTTGTGGCTCCTGCACCAGTCCACCCAGCCAGTCAGATGACGTCTGTACTTATTAAACTGGAAATGACACTGGAGAACTGCTGGGAGCAAACACAATGCATTTGTCCAACTAATCACATTAATGTACTTTTGCCTATTGTACATTCAGTTATTCAGTGAAGGTCTGTGTGGGTTGTTTTTTTTTTTTTTTGTCCCTCTGGAGCTCATAAATCAAGATGTAAATTAAAGCATGGGCACCGGGTGTGCAGGCAGGAAATACCATTGTGTTATCTGGCCAGTGTTGCTCCATGTAAATTGGAATGAATTAGAGGAACGGATGGCTCGTGGTGCATTACAGGCGGGGCAGTCTGTACTCTGAAGATAAAATTATATGCATGTTGAAGTGTTAAATTTGGATTAAAATACATTTGGTATTATCACCATTGTTTAAAGCATGCATATGTGTAATGGATATATGGATTTTCACTTGTTAAACACAAAGTTTCTGCATATCCTGTTCTGAAAGAGATCAGCTGCACATTTAAATATTAAGAGTAAAAAGATACGGGATGGATTTCTCTTGTAGAAGATATCACACACTGTTGAGACTGCGGCTAAAGCTAACAGGTCCGAGCTGCTGCCAACGTTAGCTATGATGCTCTCACGATTTCAAAGACTCCAACATTTCTTCTTTTTCTGTTTGGCAACATAAACAGAGAATAAAGAGTGGTTATAGAGTGAATATATAGTGAATAGAGAGTAGTTATAGAGTAGTTATAGAGTGGATAAAGAGTGAATATAGACTGGCATACGTCTCCCCTCATACAATGAAAGCCTCTGAATTCCTCTGTGTGGATTTACTGCCCGCTTTTACTAAAACTGCAGACAAACATCTGCTTTGTGTCTGGAAGCAAATCAATAGCCAGTCTATCTGCAATTAGTTAGAGCAGCAGCAGTGATACAGCGAGCTTAAAGCCTCCCAGACCGTCTACTGCCCTGGACGACTTCCACAGTCAGAGAATCTACCCCAGGGGGAGTCGGAAGAACGAGGGAGGGATGGATATAGAGGAATGGATGGCTCTGATTTTGCTTTTGGGAGGAGAGCAAAGAGAAAAGAGAATTATTCCCAGTGGGCAAAGACAGAAAGCTTTTTCAGTCGGGACTGTTGAAACCAAGTGAAGCAGATCAACCCATAAACTCTTTAAAACAATGTGACGAGTAGGTGTAAGGAGTGCAAAGAGACCATTATTCTAAATATTAAAGTCCAGAGGAAATGAAAAATGTCAAGTTATACTGTTTCTTTATTTAACAATGTATGCTAAAACATTCACAAAAACCTCAGTCTCTTTGTATAAGTCATTACTTGCTTTCACAAAAGTCCTTTTTGTCCCAGTGGGTCAGAGCCAGGTGGAGGGTAGTTGGTGTCATCTGTGAAACAGTTGGGGCAATAGGCAAACTGCAGGGGGTCCAGTGAGGTGGTCTTAAAGTGACTTATGACTGGACCCAAGAGGTACTTCTTGAAGGACTGGTGTAAGCTTTATGGGTGTTTCTGGCCCTTGGAGGATGCTGAGGGTCTCGGGCCGTACAGGAACAACTGCTCCACTAAGAGGACCAGCTGACCAACTACATTGTCAGGTTCAACTGGATTAGTTTCCTGATGGCAGCTGTGGACTGACTGCACCACCAGACCTCCAGAGAATAAACAAAGGGAAATATTACTGTTGTTATATGAATATTAGAGTTAACAGTTGGCATTAAACCAGAAGAGTGTATGCAGGATGTTATCGACATTTCTGTTTATTTCATGTATTAATTTAAGGTTTGAGTCTCTTCAGTGAAAGCTTGAGTGATGTTTAAGTCCCGATTTTGTACTTTGTCGCATTTTATTTGTGTACATATATTCATTTATGTAACATACCTTATAATAGTTTCCTAAAACATAATCAAGTGGGTTTTATTTGTGCCTAAACATAACCAAAGTCCGACACAGTCCGTTTCACAGCGTTAAGCCGAGAGATGGCTGTTCATAAACAAATGTGAAACCAAAAAATAAACTATTTTAAGTGACATTATGTGCGTTAACTTACGTGTAAGTTACGAAATGTTATTGAAATGCAAGCTTTATTTTGAAACTTATTGCATATTTATTGTTGCTTGATCACGGAGCTCCAAACGTTCAGCATACAGCTGGGACCACGGACCAATAGGGTTGAGTGATTGAACAAACATCAGTTATCAATGATTGATTCCATCGCTGGTTGTTTTGTTGGCTGATCTTGCTGAACAATCACCAGTTGTTGGACCGATGGTTGGAAGATATTACCACATCGCCCAACCCTATTGGACGAGTCTGGAGCGAGTTGGTTCTGCATCGTTTGCTATCATCCAAGAGAATCTTCTGTGGGCAGAACAACCAAACGCACATACGTGGAAACATTTCTTCTAAAAGCAGAACAACAGACAGAGCTGTGATTTAAACGCAGCTGGAGAGAAGTTGTTTGTCCTGATATTTATGATTGTTCATGAATACCAGGCTCTGTGTCTGTGGAAGACTCACACTGCCTGCAGTGGAAGTGGACGGGCAGAGGTCAGATGGAGGTGTTTTCACTGACTATTTTTAGCAGATGGAGGAGTTTTACTGCTTGCTCGACTATTTTTAGTCAGGAATGCAGTGAAACTAAGTCAACTGCCAGGAAAACAAAGTAAAACACAATACGTCTGCTTTACATATCTGTGTCTGTGTGTCCATCTAATGAAGATTTAAAGAATGAAGACGACAGCATTCGACCTCCTCTTTGTCTTCATTTTCTCTGCAGCACTTTTCTGAATCCCCCAATGGCAGAATAAGCGTCAGGACGTGAAGACATTGATTTCTGCTGAAGATATGAGAAATGGACGCTGTGGATTTAACCCACATAAATCATCCTGAGAAACTGATTCATGACTTGGCATCAGATAAACAGGACAGACGCGCTCATGCAAAGATAGATGCACTAGTAAAACACGCCCTTACCCGCCTCTGATGGTGCCTTCCTGCTGTAGATTAAATACAAAGTCAATGCAAAGACGCATAACGAAAATTAGACCTCAGAAGTGACATGTTTTATGGATATTTCATATTAGATTCAATAATATCAATAACAGGAGAGAACAGCAGATAAACTTAACAATGAACCCAAACAGTGAACACAGTAACTGCAGGAAAGTTGTGTAAAACCAAAGATTTTTATTTGTTTTGAGCAGATTATTTCCCGTAAATATTGATTAAAGATGGATTTCCTCAATATTAATATCCTCCTTAATATTCTTCTTTTCTGACAGATTCACTGTTTTCTCATTGTTCTATCAGCTCTTTGCTTGTTTCCTAGTGAAGGCTCTGAGTATGTCCTGTGAAGCTTTGTGTTGTTGTGTTTTTGCTACTTAGACTGAGGGTTTCATCTCAAATTCTATGTTTCTACAGGAGCCCAGAATGGACAAACCAAACACTGGCTCTAGATAGATATCTTACACACTGTATAGAAGCACAAAATTTCTGTGGAGTTTCTGTGTTTACGTGCTTTTCTATGTTTTCTTTTAATGTTTCTGATGTTCCATCAACCTTCCAGGGACACATTTACATAGTGGACATAAGTCTTTGTGTTAACTAATGTGCATTGTTCCTTTTTTTAATAAATAAACTTCAAACTTCAGATGACTAAATGATCAAAATCTGTGCAAATCAACAAACTCGGGTTGGCAAAAAGCCCCTTTTCTAAACAAAACCACATCACTGAAGCGCCGTCGAGGAGCCGTTCCTAGTGTAGATCAGTATGTCGGACATGTTGATCTCAACACCCACGGGACCGCCGAGCTTTGACGAGGATCCCACTCTTGGGAGTCTTTGTTTGGGAGTTACAGGAGGAACGTACACACACTGACAAACACTTTAGAAAGTCAGTAAACAGTAAGCACTGGATGCTACCTGTGCACACGCCCGCTGGAGAGCGAAAGGCCAAAAGTTCAACCTTTTGTGGACAGACACCACACTTCCTGCCCTCGTGCCATGGTGATTAGCTCCTCAGGCTCATTATTCATGCATATTTAAATCCGAACATATGCTGCTCCTGTTATATTTGCATTCGAGAGCCTCGGCAGGGAAGAGGAAGATGCATTTGCATACTTGCAGCAGCCCACTAGAGATGGAAATAGCTGCAGACCCTTTTTAGAGTTGTGTAACCAACATCAGTGGTCATTATGTTTTCCTCCTTCCTCCCCCCTCAATACCTCCCCTTTCTCTTCCCACACCCATCTGCCCACTCACTCTTTAATTATGTGGTTTTTTATATGTTTGTTTAGCAAGAACAAAGAAGAAAACATGGCAGAGGGTTTTATATTGGGACTGAAGGAGTTTGGATGGGTTCACACTGTACTTTACATCCAGGATATCTGTTGAGGAAGACCTCGCTGTCGCAGCCAGACTGCAGGGAGAGAAGGAAGTCTCAATAAATGCTAAGAAGTGTCACCCATACAGCTTTAATCAATATTTCTATATTAAGTGTGTTTGGTAGTGAACTATCGGCGTGTGGTTCACTCTCAGGGCTCTCATAGAATCAGAGAATAAAGACAGACACAGTCCCTCTGGAGACCAAAACAGAGCTAAAAGAGAATATTGGACTTTATGAATGATGATGTTGCTTTGTTACAGCTGGATGTAGGAGTAAGTTCAACATCTCAACTTAAACAACCAAAGCATGTAATACGCACACCGGTCCACCATGGAAGGAAAGGGAAAAGATTTTAAGTAAAGTCAATGTAGACTTTTGGTTTCACGTGGTACTCAAACACAGGACTGTCACCTGGTCTTGACTTTTATACTGCAGCTTTATATGTGTGTATGTCAAAACGTGACACTGACATCCTCTAGTGCAGTGGTGATTTTAAATGAAATTCATCCATTTATTACTGGGAATAAACCTGTGTGAACTCATAGTCTAAGGGAAGAAGCAACCAAACAACTTTCCTTCCATGAAAAACATCCTGTGTTTGTACCCCTTAGCAGGCGTAAGTTCAAGCCTGGGAAGTTCTGCCGTCAGCTGCCCGAAAGATTGTGTGGAAAAGGTCCTCCGAACAAACCATATTCAGTTATATAGTGCGATACAGCAGAATACTGTTTAAAGACACGAGGGTGAAAAGTTTCCCTCCAGAATCAGAGCGGTGAGTCGGTTTGAGGCATATGGCTCGCAAAGCAGGGGTGTGAAAAACAGGAGAAAAACACCATCCGCTCTTAATTTGTTTTATCCACAGTTCCTCTCATCTTTAAAAGAAAGAGTAAAATATTTGTTTTCATCAGTCTCGTCTCGTAGAAATGAACAGATGGGTGATGCTTTCAAAGCTACAGTTTCTACAGAGCGTTTGGTGGAAGTTGTTCATTCAGTTTGTGGTCCAGTATTTCTGTTTCACTTTTAATAATCTGGACTCTCACTCCTTCTTAAAGTTAACACTTTAACAGCAGCTTCATTTCTCTGCAGACGCAGTTTACAGACGAGTAAGTCATTAAAGTGAGGGAGGGATAAAGTTGTGTGTTTGTACAGTGTTAATAAAGTTGTGTGTTTGTACAGTGTTAATAAAGTTGTGTTTGTACAGTGTTAATAAAGTTGTGTGTTTGTACAGTGTTAATAAAGTTGTGTTTGTACAGTGTTAATAAAGTTGTGTTTGTACAGTGATAATAAAGTTGTGTTTGTACAGTGTTAATAAAGTTGTGTGTTTGTACAGTGTTAATAAAGTTGTGTCTGTACAGTAATCAGCTAGCGAGCTAATGAATCTTCGCTCTGTGTGGCTAACGGTTGAAGATTGATTAACGGGTGAATGTCTGATATTATTGGATGATTGGATTTTAATATAAAATACAAAGAAACTTTGAGAACAAAGAGTTTTTGTGAATGTTTTGTGAGACATCGTTGAGGAATGGAGGAACAATATAACTGTGGATGAGATCTTAAAGGGTTAAAATGACATTTTTAATCTCACCTGGATTTTAAACTGATCCTGTGAATTAAAGACAAGCTGCCGTCAGAGAGTGGTGCTAATTCTAACAACATTCACACAACCTGTCAGCGTATGTCTTATAGCAGTGGGAGCGTGGGCTGCATGCCCAGCTGTCACAGGAAGTAATGTATGCACATACAGTGGAGCTTCATCCATCAAAGACGGGATGTAGAAAGAGACAATAACATGCAGAGGAAAGACGAGAGAGGAGGACTCTGCTACACTTCCCTTCCTGCTGTCATGTTACTTTCTCTGCTTTGATCAGTTTCCCCCTAAAACCTTTTATGGACAACAGAAAACACTTCACCTCTCTGGCACATTTTCCTGAGGAGCAGAAGCACCTGGACACGGAGCAAAGTGATGAAAAGGAGACATGTAGAGACAGAGCAGACTAAATGGGAAGCAGACAGTCTCACAGGGACACACCGAAAACTGAAAATATGTACAAGAGGCTGACGCAGGAGGATCCCGACCTGTAGCAGCAACCGCAGCGAATACAGAGGGTAACGCTACGATACAGAGGGTAACGCTACGATACAGAGGGTAGAGCTACGATACAGAGGGTAGCGCTACGATACAGAGGGTAGAGCTACGATACAGAGGGTAGAGCTACGATACAGAGGGTAGAGCTACGATACAGAGGGTAGAGCTACGATACAGAGGGTAACGTTACGATACAGAGGGTAGGGCTACGATACAGAGGGTAGAGCTACGATACAGAGGGTAGAGCTACGATACAGAGGGTAACGTTACGATACAGAGGGTAGGACTACGATACAGAGGGTAGAGCTACGATACAGAGGGTAGAGCTACGATACAGAGGGTAGAGCTACGATACAGAGGGTAGAGCTACGATACAGAGGGTAACGCTACGATACAGAGGGTAGAGCTACGATACAGAGGGTAGCGCTACGATACAGAGGGTAGCGCTACGATACAGAGGGTAGCGCTACGATACAGAGGGTAAACGTTACGAGTAGGACAGAGGGTAACGCTACGATACAGAGGGTAACGCTACGATACAGAGGGTAGAGCTACGATACAGAGGGTAGAGCTACGATACAGAGGGTAACGCTACGATACAGAGGGTAGGACTACGATACAGAGGGTAGAGCTACGATACAGAGGGTAGAGCTACGATACAGAGGGTAACGCTACGATACAGAGGGTAGAGCTACGATACAGAGGGTAGAGCTACGATACAGAGGGTAACGCTACGATACAGAGGGTAGAGCTACGATACAGAGGGTAACGCTACGATACAGAGGGTAACGTTACGATACAGAGGGTAACGCTACGATACAGAGGGTAACGTTACGATACAGAGGGTAACGCTACGTACAGCTACGATACAGAGGGTAACGTTACGATACAGAGGGTAACGCTACGATACAGAGGGTAGAGCTACGATACAGAGGGTAGAGCTACGATACAGAGGGTAACGTTACGATACAGAGGGTAGCGCTACGATACAGAGGGTAGAGCTACGATACAGAGGCCTGCATCTACATCGCTATAGGTCACCATAGCACACACTGGTCCTTTAAGTTAGCTAATTTTAGTAAACCGCTAGCTAACTAGCTAGTGAGTCTACATTAATTGTTAGGTTAGTTAATTGCTAGTTATTAGTTTGTTTTTTATTTTAGAAAAAGTCGTGTTTCTTCTTCTTGCTGAGAAGCGACGGAGTTGTGATGTGTAACTAAATCGAACATACCGGCCTTTTTTTGCTAACTAGCTCGCTAATCTACATCAACTGTTAGCTAGCCAGTCACATCTGATAGCCAGTGTTAGCAAAACGCTAGCTAAGCTTCGTTAAGTTTTTTCACTTTCTAACAGGTTTTAAATGTACCTGTTAGTTTTTCATTGTTTGTTCCTCCTGTAACTGAATGTGTGAGTCTGAGAGAAACTGTTTTATTTATTATTTTCTATTATTTCTTGTCCTCTTAATCTATTACATATAGTCTCTAGTACAGCTTTTATTAACACTGTCGTATTATTATAAATATTAAATCTATTTTACTGTCATTTTCATTTGTTTTTATTTCAGCGTATTATTATCAGCTGGTCTGTGAAACACTGACCGTATGAAAATAAAGATTGATTAGCTTCCTGACCTCCGTACTTTGGTGCACAGGTGGAAGGTTTATTCAGGGAGCACAAACTCAGTTGTTGGTATTTTAGTGGATATTAAACAGAAATCTGCTGCCGTCTGCTGATTTTATCAACAAGAGCAAATTAAACACTCGAAGCAAACGCACAACAATGACAGAATAATGCTCCAAACTGTTTTAATTAATCTCTCTCCCGCTAGCAGACGTGTTTAAAGTCCACATCAGAAATGAGCATTTAATGTGATTAAACTCATCAATCCTCCTTTCTGACTTATTGTTTTAATTTAATTTCTCATTCTTAAAATACACAACGGTGCAAACGCCATTTATAATGTGAGATACAGTGGAATTAAATCTAACACAAGAAAAGATTTAATGTCTTTGGTTCTGCTGCAGTGATTTAAATGAGCTGAGCGCTCTTTAAAGACACAAATACAACCTAATAAATCACACAGTGAGTAAACTACATTAGAGAGATGGCGTCTGTCAATACATTCTTCTCACCTGATGACGCAAATGTCCGACGGGTTTCACTGAAGTGTCCCTGCAAAGGTCTCAGGGTCACTGTTGTGTAATGAAAGACCTTCAGACTGTCAGGTAGTATAATGGACACTGCAAACCCCCAATGTTCAATGAGTCAGTTCAACTCCAACTGTATCCCTACAGAGATAGACCGTAATATCACTATCACTCTCCACCAGACTCCAGAGACACAAACACTCATTTAACCTTCAGATCATCGTAACTTCATTCAAAGTGAACAGAAACTGAATAAAACTCATTAAAAGCGTCTCTGTTAGTGTTTCCAACAATCACCAACTCTGGTTTGGTGGAAATAAATCCTTAATTCACCGACGTAGATGATAAAAACAGCAGTTTCAGTCGGAGCAGACCGGCTATGGAAACAAACCACAGAGAGGCTGCGATACAACACAGGCAGAGGGAGAGAGACACCATGTGACTCTGCGTATATATAACCTTTACAGTAAGGGAAAGGCTGATTACACGAAGGTGAACATGATGATTGTGATCCCTGCCCGTCTACCACCAGCTCCACACCTATGCTACATGCTAACGCTAGCAGTGTTGGTGATTAGCGGTAGCAGTGGAAGCTAGCAGACGTTCCTCCTCCCGGTTCTCTCGTTTAAAGAGGACGATGTTAGTTCAGTAGCTGATGAGGGACGTGGGAACGAGGGTGAAGGAGGGTTTCAGAATAAAAGCCAGTTGTATTCGAGTGCTTCACACATTCATCCCCAGAAAGCGTCTCTCCTCCCTCTCCTTCACTCCCTTTCAATTCCCCCTCTCCTCACTCCTCTTCCTCTCCCGCCAACCTCCCTCCTCCTCACTTCATCTCAACCTCTCGGCCGCTCTGTCTCCCTTTATCTGTGTCTCTCCCCCGCTCTTCCCTCTCTCCCCTCTCTCCCCTTTCATCCGTTCTCCAATTATCTTCTGTTTTCGACCATCTTTTCCCCCCTCGTTCAATCTGGCAGCGCGGAGCAGCAAACAGCCCACAACTTCTCCTCCTTTGATTCAGATTGATGCCGAGCGCCATCGGGTCCGACCCGTCGCCCGCCGCTCCTTCTGTGGCGCTGCTCAAACGGAATGAGGCAGAAAATTATCATGGTTCCTGTTCTGGAAGTCGCTTCCTGTTTCAAGGTCGTGGGTTCGGTTTCATCACCAGGAAGCTTTTATCAGTTCGTAAACCAGAAGGATCAATCAGAGATCGGTTTATTGACACATACAAAGAACCAACATAGTCAGAGTAAACAGGAACTGCAGCAGCGTTCCCATCCGGGAAAACCTGGACATTAATGAAAAAGTAGTTTCCCAGTCATGGAAACGCCTGGAAGTTGATTAAAATGACCAAATATCCTGAAAATAATCTCTGTTGGTCTGGAAATGTTTAAAGTCTGGGTGAAGGCTCACATTAGCTGCACGAGCTAACAGCGCCGAACATTACTGTTGCATAAAGGTTAGCTTCTTTTAGTCTGGAAACTCCATGAATCACTGGGAGGCTGCTGAGCCCCGTTCAGTTGCTCGCCAATGACTGCTACATTAGCAGTTATAAAATATATATATAAAATATGATCCAGTTTCACCCAAATCACTGATACAGCTGTGTGTTTGTATGGTAATCTGATGAATCTTCGCTCTGTGTCACTAACAGTTGAAGATTGATTGACGGGTGAATGTCAGGATGTTATTGGTTGAAATCAGTTCATGCTGACGTAAACACGCGTCACATTTAGTTTCACAGGAAGACAGTGATTGGGTTTTAATATAAAAACACAAAGAAATTTAGTTTGAATATAATTAAAACAGGTGAGTTGTACAGTTTTTATGAACGGGTAAATTAGCTGTAGAGATTAAAATTAGCTGTAAACATGTTTTAATATGGAGTCTGACTCACTGCTGGAGCCTCTAGTGGCCGTTAGAGGAACTGCAGCTTTACTGTTTACCCAAAGTAAATAACAAATGCTTTTTTCTACTGTTATCAGAAAGTCAATGTCCTGCTTTCAGCAGGTTCACTGCTGTTTAAAACCCTGAAATACAGTAAAACGGAGGTAAAAGGGTTGGATTGAATAAAGGCAGAGAGAGTACAGTGCAGCCATTTAAAGAGCTCACTGAATATCGGCAAACCTTCCTCCGCTGGCTCCGCCTGAAGGAGACAAAGGGTCTAAGAGTCAATACAGAGTTTGTTTGTAAATGCTTTCTGACAGGTGGGATGTAAAGTGTAGTGTGTATCCCGCTGGCAGGCTGGTGGATGATCCCACCGAGCGCCGCAGACGGCTCATCGATAGCCGCTCTCGCTGCAACGCTACAGGTCAGAGTGTTTGTATGTGAAACAGTGGCGAAGGTTCAGCAGGTTTATAAATGTGTGCTTTCTCCTGTAAACTACCACATGAGCTGTGGTATGTCTATGTAAACATTCCCAGCATGCCGTTCAGCGTCGACGCCACCCACCCACACACACACACACACACACACACACACACACACACACACTCTATCTGTGGCTGTACCAGGTGATCGCTCCACGTTGGGTAAATAAAGTAAAGAGAGACTTTACTGAGAACTCACTGATCCAGAAACTGTGTAAAATACATATTTCAATAAGGTGATTTAAAAGCTGCTGCTAATGAGTGAATGCAGGTCTGAGAACAGTTTAGAGCTTAAATGTTAACATCTGATTGAGATGTAGTAGATTTAGAAGTCTGACTAACAATTGTCAACAATTTTCTAAATGATGTGTATCGGCCTTCAAATGTTTTCTGCAGAAATTCACTCTGATTCTGCAAAATGTAGAAACATTCAGCCTGTTAGAGAGAAGAAAAAGATATTTTTTTTGTTGGTATTAGTTAGATAGCTATATCCTAAAATAGCAAGTTTTTTTTTATAGAAAAAAAGGGAAAAAAAAAGATCATATAGTATATATATATATATATATCTATATATAATGTTATAGTCTGTTTAACAGATATGTAACAGAGGTTTTCTCAGAAAAAAAAAAAAAAATAAATGGAGAGCTCTATTCTCATAAATTTGTTGTATTGAGTCATAGTCATAGCCTCCTTCTTCCTCCTGGTTTCTTTTTAAAATGTAAACCTATCTGAAAGAGACGAGGCTGTTTAGTGTCTGAGCGCAGTGTGCCGGGTTGGAGACGTCGGTACCGCCACAACCCGACTGACCAACAGTAATCAGCACCGACAGCCTTCAGCAGGCCAGGAGCGTCCGGAGCGTCCGGAGAGGCAGTTCAACAGGTTGTTTATGGTTTTATACGTGTTATTTATTATTTGTGTCTCAGGCTGGAGAGATATGTTCATTTCTGTGGACCGACAGAGAATACCGTTACAGTACCGACAGGGAACACCGTTACAGTACCAACAGAGAATACCGTTACAGTACAGACAGGGAATACAGTTACAGTACCGACAGGGAATACAGTTACAGTACCAACAGGGAATACCGTTACAGTACAGACAGGGAATACCGTTACAGTACCGACAGGGAATACCGTTACAGTACCGACAGGGAATACCGTTACAGTACCGAGGCCTCAGAGACCGACAGGGAATACCGTTACAGTACCGACAGGGAATACCGTTACAGTACCGAGGTCATTTACAGTTTCCTGATGGACAGATTGATCCGTAGCCAACCGCTAACTGCTGTTAGCTCAGTCAGACGCAGAGCTAACCCAACTGACTCAGCCCCGGGACGCCAGGAGCCAAACCCGGCAAGAAAACCAGCTCCGTACCGGATTCCCTGTCAGACTGGCCCCGTGCAGCTGTGCAGCCAGCGCTCTGAGGTAGCACTGGACACTATAAGGAGCTTCCTGTTTCACGGCGCAGGTGTTGTTAAGAGCAGGTGTATCTCTCTGACGGTACGCGCTGTGAAACCTGCTGGAGAAGGTAAAGCTTATTAAACCCAACAAGAGGAATCTGAATGTGAAACAAAGCGCTGGTTAAAATAACTTCCTCACTCTCTCTGCTGATAAGACTCTGTGGACAGAACTTATTTCCTCCGTCTGCCGCTCTGAGTCGCGGCGGCCCTTTTGTTTCTTGGAGCTCGCTCCTTTAGACGTCTCCCCTCTATCTCCCTGCTCTCCCTCCCCGTTATCAGCTCCGCACCAGCCTCACCCGCTCTCCCTCCCTTTGTTACTCCCACTCTGCGCTCCCTCCCTGTTTATTTTTACATCTCTTCTGTCGTCCTGCTCATCCGTAACCCGACCTCTGCAGCTGTCTATCTGCAGCTGTCTATCTGCAGCCCTAATATGTCTCCTGGAAGCAGGAAGGACGGTATTATTAGCAGCAGTAACAGCAGAATATATACGGTAGGATATAGTGGACAACACAAACACACTGCAGCTTTATACACACTGGTTGGGCCCTTCACAGCCACTGTAGTTTACACTTTAGGAGGGTGAAGCGAGGATCTGCAATTACACTGCTAGACACTGGACCTTTAAGTTAATGTTAGCTAAACACTACGTAGGTGGCTGAAGCTAGTTAGTTAGCATTTTGCTACATATATTTGTGTGTGTGCACTTTATTAGCAGGTGTGTGAGACAGGTGAAGCTGTATATTATTCTATTATTGTTGGTTTATTTATTATTATTATTGTTGTTATTGTTGTTGTTGTTGTTGGTTCCAGTTTGTGGTTCAATCCTCAACTGACTGTTATAAACATGAGAATATTCCTGCAGCTCCGCCACTCGGAAGCTTTTTAATCTCTTAACCTTAAAGTCAGACAGAATAATAATAATAATAATAATAATAATAATAATAAAAATAATAGCAACAACAACAACAATAACAATATATATATATATATATATATTTTTTTTAACCTTTATTTAACCAGGAGAAGTCTCATTGAGATTAAAAATCTCTTTTACAAGAGAGTACTGGCCAAGACAGGCAGCACAATAATAATAATAATAACAACTAGTAATACTTTATTGTTGCTTCATTATGTTGTTTATAAATGTCTGTTATAATTTCTGGAGTATGTAAATCCAGCAGTATTCAGTTTATGGCCCAAGGTCCGGTGGCACTGAGTGGGGAGGGGGGGGTCACAGGAGGTTAGTGTGCTGCCAGTACAGTGGTGACCCACACTCACTGCTGTCCCTGAACGCATCCTGTGTGCTCACACTGGGTCTGCTGTGTGGACCTGAAGAGAGCTGGACTCTGAGCTGGACTCTGTGGCGTCACACAGACCCTGGACCACCCAGTCCTTCTGGCTCCTGGTGTCACCTTCCTCACCACGTCTGCGCACATATTTCACACTATATCTACCATGAACCCCCCCCCCACACACACACACACACACACACACCCCACCTTCCTCCGCCTCCAGTAATCCTGCAACCACAGCACTCTGGATGACAACCCCCCCCCATAAACACTCATACATACGTGGACACTCACTGAGTCTCTGGACGTTAATGAGCGCTGCTAATCTCTGAGCCTCCATCCCTCCTTTCACTCTTTTGTTCTCCTGCCTCACTCGTCTATTCCCTGCAGTTATTTATGTTCCTCCCCCCTTTCTCTCTCTCTCTCTCACTCTCCTTCCATCCTTTCTCTCCCTACACTCTCTCCTCACTTCTTTATTTTCCTCTCCCCTCATCTCCTTATAGACTCCTCGGAGGCCTCAGAAACAGTGTGTCAGCTCTTCAGTGTGCACACTTTAAAAACAGATAGAAAATAAACATATTCCAGCAGCTGGAGCTAAAACATACAGTAAAATAACAAAATACTTAGCTTTAAATGTACATAAAATCTTGTGTAATTGTTTTTTAATGTTTAATTAAAGATATTAACACTGTTAAAACAATGATCTATAAATCCAGGTGAAATCTGCTATAATACAAATAATCAGGCTTACATTTACAGCAGAGTGCTGTTATTATTGGATTGTTATTATTTCAATCTGAATTTTAAATTGTAAAAAAAGTCTGTGAGATTACAGTAATTATTGCTGTTTTCACTGATAAAAACTGTATTTGGACAGTTTACCAATGCTTATACACTGATAAACAACATTTATTCAACATTTGTGTTGTGAAAACTTCCAGAATTGTACAAGATACCTTTCAATTAACCAACAAATCCATGTAAAAGTACAAAACAAATACTTTTAGAAATGTATAAACAGTATTAAATGCACAATTAAACACTAAATCTTTCTTTTTATGTGAAAAAATAATCAGTTATTTCACATTTGACATGTAAATTCACAGGATATTAATGTAATTTTCTTACTCTATTTAATACAGATAAAACCCTGTAAAGTTCCAGATTGTTTCTACAGTTTACAGGAAAGAAAAAGGGAAATGAGACTCGTGAAAGGAAGTGTTTGATGAACAGAAGCAGTGCAGGAGGGAGCGAACGAGGAAGGCAGCGATCATTAATGACAAGTGATCGGTTTGAAAGGAACGCAAAGGGTTAATTGTGACGCTAACAGAGCTTCTCAGCGACTTCATACATATTAAAAGTCAACGTTGACAAAAGCCGTCACATGTAGAGCCATTGTCGTCTGTTGACATGTAAAACACAGACTGACCCCTGGTTCAGTCTCAGGTATCTACAGCTGATCATCAGCTGGTCATCAACGTAACAGAGCTCATTACACACAAACTGATCCGTTCTCAGTCTGATGATGATCTCATTCATTCAAAAAGAAGAAATATTAGATAATAGGACATATTGTATATAAAAGGCTGAGCGTGCTACATTTCTACCTTTTATCGTTACTGTAAAATCATCAATATTATTAAAATGTAAGAAATGCAAAAACAAAATTCACCATTTGGATTCTTTAAGCAAAATAAATCCTGTAAGTTTACTGTAATAAATACGGTGATATTACAGTAAAATGACACTTTATCCCATATTCTACAGTATAAATACACATTTTTGCCATCAACAGAAGCAGTTTTTTTAGTTTACAGTGTGTAATATAAAAAGGACTTTATTCCTTATAAATTCCTTTAAAATGCAGAATAATAAGAGTTTACAGTGTTTTACTGTTACAGAAACTGCATTTAACCTGTTTACAGTATCTATCTATCTATCTATCTATCTATCTATCTATCTATCTATATTTGTGATCAGATTGTAATCCAGTCTTTCCCTGTTTGAAATTACTTCTTAGAAACCAATTCAGACTGTACAAGTTTACTGTCTAAGTTTACAGCTTTTTCCTGTTTATTTTACAGAATGTTCTGTATTTTTTAAATACATAGAAATATGACTAAAATTACAAAATAGCCTGTAAATTTACATGTCTAATGTAAAATAACATGAAATATCTTGTATAATTATGTAAGTTTTCACAACAGAAACGTCAAATAAATGTTATCAGTGTATAAGCATTGATAAACTGTCCAAATACAGTTTTTATCAGTGAAAACAGCAATACTTATTTCACAGATAATTACTTTTATTACTGTTCTATAACTTTTAACATTCAGATTAAAATAAGAAAAATCTAATAACAGCACTCTGCTGTAAATGTAAGTTTGATTATTTGTATTATAGCAGAGTTCACCTGGATTTATAGATCATTGTTTTACGGTGTAAATATCTTTAATTAAACATTAAAAAGACATTTTCACGCTCTAGCTGCTGGAATATGACTTTTATTTATCATATATGTATATATACACACACACAACACATACATATATATATATATATATATATATATATATATATATATATACACACACACATACATACATACATACATACATACATACATACATACACACACACACACACACACACCCCTACCTATCTATCGACACACGCATCTCCCCGTCTCCTCCTCTGCATTAAATAACTCTTGTACACTCACAGCTATAAGACCACAGTTTTAATGCAGAGTGCTTTACCAGCGGTGCCACTGTCACATATGTTAACTGGCTGCTTGTTCCTCTCACTAAAGCCCCACCAGGCATCTGAGAGCCTCATTGTCTTTGCATTGAAACAAACACACAGAACAAAGCAGCCTAATTACTGGCCTGAGCTCGCTCTGTGCGCTTCTTCCCTCTGGAACAGACTCTACTTTAATCTCCCCAGAAATCAACGCTGCTCTTTAAAGCCCTTGGCCCTCGGTGCAACGCCGGCTTTAATAGGTTGTGAGTGCTGACAGCTGGAGGGATTCGGGGCTCGGTGTGAGTGGTTGTGGTCTGGGGAGAGATCAGTCTCTCTGATGCAGCTAAACGTCGTTCCTATTACGATAAAACACGTTAAATAGCGTCAACGACAAAACAAATGAGGCCATATGGATTGATTTTGGTTGTATCGTCTCCGTTCATGAATTAAACGGAGAGTTTGAGCGTAGGAGGGGACCGATTTGGCTCCACTAATGGGCTCTGATGAGAGCTGTGATTTAAATTGTATTAACAGAGGCAATAACCTGTTTGTGTGCTGCATTCAGTTTACTGCAGGATGAGGTTACAGGATGATTACTGTTCTCAACTATCATTCATTTCATTTTAAACTTAACATACATAAGCTTAATATTTTTGAACCGGGATCAAGTTCCTCCTATAAAATATCAGATTTAGTTGCTGTTGTTTCAGATTCATTTAATCAACATTTAAAGGTCCAAATATAATATTCATATGTCTGTTTTTATTAGTGTAAAATCACCTGAATATAAGACTTGTTGTGTGTTTGTTACTTTAGAATGAGACGTTCATATCTACAGAGGGAGCGAGTCCTCTAATGGCGGAGTCCGCCATGTTTCTACAGTAGCTCAGAAGGGACAAACCAAACACTGGCTCTAGAAGAGGACGGTGAAGCGAGGAAGTTGCACTCAGTATTTAGTTAGCTACCATTTTTCAACAGAGCAAAATAGTAACTAACTAACAAGCTAATGATTGATGTAGATTAGCTAGATAGTGTTTTGCTAATTCTCTCTCTCTCTCTCGATGGTGGGTACTACCTACTGTTGACTGTTGTCCCTGCCAACAGAACAGCACCAGATACAAGGTTGTTCAGAAAAGACATCTACAGCATTGTGGCTACAGAGTTGCTTAATGAGGTGACTGAAAACTTCAGAAACTTGCTCATGAACCTGTCCCCAAAGGATATGAGCAGACAAACTGTGCAAAAGCAGAACACCAATGACACGAGCAATTTTCACATGTTGTTGCAGGATTCCAAGTTCATCCTGAGCCTACCTGACCAGGCAATTGAGAAAGTTAAGGTTTTTCTTAATCAGTTTGGCCAAAAAGATCCTGAAATCCTGGAAATTTCCGACCTGGCTGACCCATCTTCTGTTAGGTCAATGTCTGTCCACATGGCCTGCAAGGTTGTGGCCAGGGACACTGACACCCATGTCCTTTTTTCATGATTTGGTTTGCAAGACATTGTGGGTCTCAGAGACACATTGTTTTCAACATTGGGGATGCATGAGGCCACAAACTTCCAGACAAATCTTGACCAAATTGGGCTTGATGTCAGTGATGAGTTGATGGGTGTCCTTGGAAAAGAAGGCAAGGTAACATTTGTCCAGCTGTATGTGGACTCCCCACATGCATATGCCATTCAAGCATCCAGTGAGTGGTGCAATTGTTACATGTGGTTTGTCACACCCACATGTTTAAACATCCCTGATTTCAAGGGCCATCAGCTATTTGAACCACATGAAAGATTTAAAAGGACAGACTCGTCTGTCGATTGGGATGTCGCATTGAACAGGTTGTGAGGTTTGACAATGAAATCCCAATGTCAATTGACCCTTCAGCGCACTTCAACCTCAAGTCACTGCAGTTCCTTCTTGCAGAGCGTGCTCTCCTTGTGCCATTCAAGGACTGAGTTTCTGGTGAGGGTGTGCTCCCAGTTCTACGCCAGGTGATAGGGTACCTGACTAATACTCTGACAGAACAGTTCAAAAAAAGTTAAGTAGTAGCAACATTTGACGCCAGTTGGAAGGCATTCCAGTTTGAGTTGGCATTGGAAGAGCTCTTCTATGGCCGTTCTGTCACCACTGGACTTTCAGCTCAGTGTGAGCCTGGGCACAAACACCCTGAGTGAGAAAAGTTTGACCAATCAGAGGGGGTTCCTGGGCCTAACAGCTCACTCAAATGCAACTTCTGAAGAATGTGCTCCACCACTCCATCATTGGACACGAAATAAGCTTCAGAAGATGCCTCATTAGAGTGTTGCTAGGCGATCTTTACAAAAGAAAGAGCTACCACTCTCCAATCTCTGTGGCGATTCACCACCAGGTAGACTCATTGGTGCATTGTCTCTGGAGGAGTTTTGTAAAGATCTGGCTACCAATGCTTATTGTCACGACCTCTGACACTATACAGGTGGACCCAAATGCACGACTCTGGCACAGACGAAGTTGAAGAAAAAAAGATTTATTTTTTCAACAAAAGGAGCTCCAATAAGCATTGGTAGCCAGATCTTTACAAAACTCCTCCAGCAGTAATTTCACATTAGACATTAATTCACTGAATATTTCTGTAAATTATTTCAGTAAAATAAGTTTTATTGTTGACTTTTATCCCTTTGTAAAGATAAATTGCTTTTATTGACTTTAGAAATACTTAATCGTGCTCGTAGAACGGGCTGTTTGGACTACACTTTGCACTGAAGGCCGATTAGCAAACACATATATAGGTTTGGAAACTGGTTCATGAGTGAATGAACAGATATGATCTGATGGCAGCAGTCGGGTATGAATGGGTGCATTATCCTGCATTATACGGGCAACAGGTTACACAAAGTGGAGCAGATGGAGGGCCACATGATCCTCGACACAATTACAAGTAAATGTTTGACTATTACTGCAGCGTTTTCATGACTGTGGCACACAAAAAAGGTGAACAGGATGTTAAACAACATTTTCACTACACTCAGGAAACAGGAAATATGACCTACATAGAAAAACTGGTGTGGCCCAATGATGGCCCACGCAGCCCGCTTACACTACAGCAATGACAACAACGTCCACATCTCAGACAACTGTCCAAACCCTCGTCTGGTCCAACATAGGCCCAGCTATGGTTATGGAGCGAGCACATAGAATGGGGCCAGATATGGGCTGGTTCCCCTTGGTGGGATTGTCAGGGGTGTAAGTAGTACGGCCTATTCGAAAAGAAACTTGAAAAGAAACGTTATGCTCATGGGGCCAATGATGGATATGATCACAGACCTAACCCACGTCTGGTCCCACACAGGGCCAGAACAGGGCCAGCTATGGTCATACAGTTGGCTGACATATGGCTCTAGATCTGGACCACCTGTGGGCTGTTGGGGATGGGCTGTGTGGACCCTGACTGGGACCAGTTTTGCTATGCGGTATTCAAGCATATAGAAGGTGTGTCCTGAGCTGCGGTCAGCTGCCGGCACAGCACCGGGCCTCCACTTAGTTTTGCTATGATTGGTCACATCATGAGCACTCATTGCTACTTAAAGGTTCCTCAATTTCTGAAATTGCTCTGTGCTGCGGTCGTCCTGTGCAGTGCCTTTTCATAATGGCCACTTTCCATCAACCTCTCCAACGACTGTCATAAAAAAAAAAAAGTGCTTGCAATTTGAAAAGAGTGCGAACAAACACTTTCTTTCTCTTGCACACACAGACACTGGGCTGCTGGAATGAAGCAGTGTGTGTGTGCTCTTGGTGAGTTTGTGCTTCACATCAGTATTTTTCCACCACATTTGACTTCAACCTCAGCTGGACCGAGCATAACATGAATGACAAAGACTTTGCGATTCAGAAACTGCAACCACAGCTGGATGCAGAACACACGGGGTCATTTTGTCAGGTTACAGCGGCTGAAACTAATAAGACAACCAGTGACCGGTCTACGGTCTCTCAACAAGTCAGTGAGAAGTCACAGTTCAACCAGGCAAAGCCACAAATCCAACACTTATTATTATTGGGTTTGTTTTCTTTCAGTTTTTATTTCGTGCCCTGAAAAGATCTCGGGGCAGATTTCTCTCCAGTTCCGGAAAAACCTCGGTGCAGTTTTTTCCTCTCGCTGTTCTGACCCCGGGTGTTTAGGGAAAACAAGACAAAAACTAAAAAGAAACCCTTTCAGAAATATACTGTTTACTCTGAATGCAGCAGACTGTTGGAAATACACCCCGGTGTAAAGTTCCTGCACAACTTTCAGACCATCACTTTACTGAAAAAGCAGGACTGTGCACTTTTTTGTGACCCTGCCCAACAGAGTGTGTGTGTGTGTGTGTGTGTGTGTGTGTGTGTGTGTGTGTGTGTGTGTGTGTGTGTGTACACAGTTTGTATGTACTGCATCCTGTGGACTAAATACAGTATAAGTATTCTGGAGTTTATCTGACTGTATCTGTATGTTTCACAGCGAGCTCAGACTGATCACATCACGGTCTGAGCTGTTCATCACTGATCAACGTTTACGTTCACACTCAGTTGAGATTCTCCAGGATTGTTTTCAGGTAAAATAATGTAAAAGGGGGGAGAGAGACCCCCCGAAGGTTACAGTAAATATTAATATCACAGATGGAGAGGGCAGTGTTAGCAGCAGAAGAGGAAGAGGAGGAGGATGATGCTCTCTTAGTGTTTATCAGATAACTCACAGCCAGAGACAAAGTTTATTGTTCTGTATTATTCTGTTTAGTTCAGCTTTAGGTAGACAGTCTGTGAGTGGACTGGCCAGCTGGCTCGCCAACTCCTCCCACTGGAGCCTCGCTGTCCGCCATTGACCAGTCAGAAGAGACGCAATGCATTATGGGGCGGTTGAGTATGCACAGTTAGCTCACGCTGTATACTCAGAAATTCTTGCTAATCTCAGAGCATTTCTCACAGACTGAACGGCTGAAACTCACCACAGACTCAGTATGACGTCATACTGAATATACGTGTGTATATAGACTGGAGGCAAACTGAACAGGGAAAATCTTTCTGGGTATATACAGAGATAGAGGGCATTACTCTTCAGCTGCAGCTTGCAACTGTCTCTCTCTCTCTCTCACACACACACACACACACACACACACACTCTAACATACACCTTCTCTTGCTGTGCTACATCTTTACAACTGCACATGCATTTTCCTTCTTGCTGCCTCCCCATCCTTCCTGTTTCACAACCACACACACAAAACATGGTAGCAGCCTGAGGCAGTGAGCTACTGCAGGTGTGATGCCGAAACAGAGCCCGGACAGACAGACAGACTCTGGTGGAGAGTGAGGACGGCTTTATTGCCTCTGGACAGAACATTATAGATGAGGTCCTCCCGACAGCCTGCTGGAGCGCCAAAATACTTCGAGAGGAAGTCTGGAAATGGCTAAACTCTGTCTCTATTCCACTTTCAAGCCATCAGTTTTCACATTAAGGTTTAGTTACAGAAACTTTTCTCTGAGGCAGAAATAATCCCAGAGGCATAAATAATCCTATTTATTGTGGTAGATCTAAATAAGTAATATTAGTAAAGTGTAACACCCAAACTCCAGCGGACAGCCATTCCAGCCGTTCCAACAAGCACAGAGCAGATTGCACTGGCAGGAAGTCAGAGACAGGAAAGAGAATGAAATTACTTTCAGAATCTGGATTGAAATTCATGTTTTTGTTTCTTCTTTAAAGGACAAAACACACAATGTCAGACAGGCCACGCGCTCTAGAGACGCTCTGAAGACACCTCGCGACGTTATAAAGCTGTGCCCAGATGACTCTTGGGGTGAGAGTGTTGTCCTGTGATAGGTTAAGATATTCTACATTTAATGTGTTTATTTCAGGAATCTCCAGGATTTTGTGGGATTGTTGCACCAAATGTCTACCAAAATTTAGATTTGATGGTTCTCTGTCAATCGTGTCGGTGTACTTATGTAGTCCAGTCTGTAACATTAAAACTGATTTCAGACTCGTATCAGTAAACCTTTACACCCCCATTAATGTACAACGCTTGGTCCCCCTGCTGCAGCTGATCCACTGAACCAACCAGCTGGCGGCTCCTAAAGGAGACTATGTAATGTTTATGTAATATATGTAACTACAGCAATATGAAATAGGATGGGGAGGGGGGAATTAGGCAGTAACACTCAGCAGAAGCCCTCCCAAGATAAATAAAGGTTAAGTGCATCCCCTGATACCTTGTGAGAAAAAAGGAAATTAGAAAAATAAAACAAATTGCAGCTTGTTGAGCATTCGTCACACACACACACACACACACACACACACACACACACACACACACACACACACAGTCTCTCCATCGCTCGCCCTCTCAGCTAATCTTCCTCGCTCTAATACGCGTGAGGTCATAAAATCTGATTTGCTTCCACTCCTCTACTGAGAGCCACTAATTCCCAATTTTGCTCTTCCTGTCCATACCGGCGTTCCTTTCCATTAATTGAGAGACACACACACACACACACACACACACACACACACACACACACACACACACACACACACACACACACACACACACACACACACACACACACACACACACACACACACTTGCCCTGCAGAGTGAAGTTGGCCTGATATGGCTGACTGTCATCAGAAATGTGAGCGGAGACGCTGGTGTAGAATTACAATAAGGGATGGGGACGTACACACATACAGGCAGCGGCTGGGGGGGGGCTGTAATTTGAGTCAAAGTAGATTGGATCATAGTAGTATTAGCATCATGGGGGGAAACATCAGTGGAGAATGGAAAAGACAGAAGAGAGAGGAGGGAGAGATTTCCTCTGATTAAAGTCTGATTGAGGGTCTTTGGTCAGTGTTATTAAACTTTAATGTCCAGATTAGGGTCGTCACAGCGAGACGGAGAGAGAGAGAGATTCTACTCAAACTTCTTCAAAGGTTCAGATATTACAAATATGCAGCTGCATGCATGTTGTAATGTACAGAGCAGTTAATCAATGATTTGCAGTGTTAATACTGGAAGAATCAAACATTGTGAAACTCTTTTATACCCATCAGTACTTGTTAATGCCTTCAAACAGTAAAAGAATAAAGCTGCACACCAGGTGTGGGCAACGTCTGTAATGTACATCATATGTAAAGTTGGTAAATACGTTGCTATATTACTACTAGTCGACCTGTAAAAGCCCAGCTCACACTAACCCAGTGGTTCTAGGGGTCACCAAAGCTTCATGGGAGGTCGCAAAACCTTTTTTAGTTTAAGGGCTACAAGAAAACTATTTAACAGCGTTAAAACACTGAATTTGTCAAACAAAGAAGTTGTTAAAAATCTGACCTCTGAAATAAGCAAATAATCTGCTAGAACTTGTTTCATGAACACTTCCTGCAGTTATTTGTTTGTACTGTTATTGTTATGCATTGTATATAATATGAAATATCCATAAACTTGTGAGTGGTCGTCAGTTTACTCAGTGATAGATAAGGAAAAAGGTTGGGAACCACTGTACTAACCATCATTTCTACTAATTAAATCTCTGTATTTTGCCATTGTTTAAACTGTGGTTTGGAACATGTGGACAGACAGTGGGGTAAAATTTATCTGGATTAAAGTAAAACTGGGTCATTATGGGCCACAGCTCGATACTCAAGAGCTTATTAAATATACAGTAAATCCAGTATTATACCCCAATCTGTAAAAAAATATATGCATGAAGTCCTGTAGGATGATTGAAGACTGTGTGACATCCCTTCAACATCCCTCGCTATATATTTATACATGTACTATTATCTCTTCCTCTCTTGTTCTATTTCTGTTTTGCCTTTTGTCCGTCGTTGCAGAAAATAACCTAGTCAGCACAGAAAGTCTGTTTCTTCCTCTGCTCCCAGGACGCACTGAAACCAGACGAGTCAGAGCATGAGAACATAATTATAACACTCGGTCCCGGCTTTGATCCCATGTGCTTTATGTTGATTTTCATTAAATACATTTGTAGTGTTCCCACTGGGGATTACCGCCATAATGATAATGTTTTATTTATATACACACCACAAACCCTTTCCCCACACCTGTCCTTGTCTTTGTCTCTCTACAGGTGTGATATTTCTGTGGTCATATAATTGTGACTTGTAGCATAATTGTTGCTGTTCCTGTAGTGTAATTGTAGTTGTTGCTGGTTGGTTAACTCTATCACAGTGCCCATCATGTCATCTTATTATCAACAATACTTAGATTGTTGATTATTGTTGTCTGCAGCTGAGTAAATCACTGTTTCTTCTTCGGTGTCTTTGCCAGCGTCTTTGTGAGATTTTGCTCCACTTTTGGGAATTATCTCAAATTAAGGTATTCCATCCTTCCGCCCACCGTTTCCAGTGTGACAAACTTTACGAGAGGCAGTGAGCCCTGCGGGGATGAGAGATACAGAGTCCTCACCATCCAAACAAGCCCACTGAAAACAAGCAGTGAACTTCAGCACAAGAGTCTGTAAAACCCTCTGAGGCTAATTTGTGATTAATTTGACTTTATTTAACTTGACAAGAGAAGAACCAGATTCTAATTTAGTTTCTTATTGGAGAATATGGAACTGGAGGTGGGAACAGCTACTGTAGGTATCCCTCTCCCTCTTCGTCATTACTGGACACACACGGTCTCCAAGACGTAGTACAGAGAGCAGGAAAGTCCACATATGGAGGTGGTGGATGGATGGATGGATGGATGGATGGATGGATGGATGGCTCGAACAAACAGGACTTTAACCCAGGAGACCACACTACAATAAAGGAATCTCAAGAAAGTAAAAAGGCCTTGTTTAACCTTGTCAAACATGTTTTGCATCAGAAAAGTAATCTGGTTTTAATAAAATAGATTAAACTTTGTTTTAAGATATTACAGCTAACCCTAACCCTAATAATGGTTTACATAATATTCCAGCAGAGATTATTTTTCTTATTTTAAGAGTGAGACCACAACTTCTCCTCAAGCTTGTTAACAAAGACTAAAGCTAAAGATGTTTCCTGTCTATTTTTACATACACAATATCGTTTGTTAGCTTTTGTTTATTTCTATTTCAGAAAATGTTTTACCTAGTTGTAGTTTTCAGTTTAGTTTTAATTAACTATAATAAAACATGCTCAAGAGTGAGACCGGGTTGACCCCACACACTGTTTGACTAATGACAGGTTAACATATCATTTACTGTGAACACTGGGTTTCCACAGGAATGCACAGCCATTTCTTTGTGCACACATTCCTATGGAAACCCCCGTCAGGGTTCCCACTCTTTGTAAGAAATCATTTTCCAGGGCCAGCACTCACATACAGTCATATAATTAATCAGTAGGCCTAATATTGACACACTTTTCCTGATTTTAATGATGCAGATTAATGATGAAGTGACGCAGGTTCATTACAGGTAGGTGGTCAACATTTATAGGACACTCCACCTTAGCTTTCATTTCACTGTTCTCATAACAGAAGATTTTTCTGCAGCGTCTCCGGTTTCTGGACAGTTTACAACAGGTGATCTGAGTGAGGGGTAAAATACAACAACATGGCTTATTTCCAGATCTTAATCAATTCTGAGGTGTTTCTATGCTTGGAAAACTAGTCTTTAAATATCCAAGACTTCCAGTCCTATCAGTATTCATAGCAGTGCTGTTGTCAAGGCCACATTTGTCAACTCTGAGTCCAAAGAGGTTCGAGCCCAAATTAGAGAGACAGAGTGAAGAGAGACAGACTCTGATCTGCAAACGCATTGTTTTTTTCTATTTAATTAATATAATAGTAAAAATATTGATATTATTAATATTAGATTTATTTCATAGTCAGTGCTGTAGATACAGGGCAGAGGTCAGGGCTGTAGAAACAGGGCAGAGGTCTAGGTCTATTTGACCCATTTGATATAAGAATAACAATATATATATTTAATAATATTTACCTTATTTCATACATTTTGTCAGCCAGGCATCCCATGCAGCAGATGCAAACACCCGTTCTAGATTCATTCTGAATTAAACCTATAGATGGTTTTGTTTTGAAGCAGGAAGTTACTTTATGAAACAAAAATACCTGTGTTGGGTACAAACATCCCAAAAACTTCCACAGATCAAAAAATAAGCTGAAAACAAAAGTCAGACAAAAGATCTGCACTGGTAGCTCCAGCTAATTTAATTTAACAGAGCAACATTCGTACAGAGATCTTCGTCAGGGATTGTCGAATAAACATCACAAGCGATATTTAGTGCAGACACAAACACATTCATCACCACAGAGGATAAATCAGACAGTTCTGGTCCAGATTAACTCTCCATCATGCAGATCACAACCACCTGAGTGATGAATGTGTCCGTATGTATCTTTATTGTTCTGCTTTATGATGTTTATTTGACAGTGGCTGACGAAGATCTGTTAGATCCAAACGTTGTAATGTGCCGGGAGCAGATGTGCAGATGTTTTGTCTGACTTTGACCTATCATTACCACGGTGAGTATCAGGCTGTGCCGTCATAAATCTTCTGAGCCCTCTGACAGGTGACATCATTCTCTAACCCTGAACTAAACGCACATTTAAGCTGTCCTTGAATCCCACCATCACCCGAGCAAAGAGCAGCAGTTTGTATCTGCACCGTATCTGCTCAGGTTGACCCCACTGGGTTGATTGGCAGTTTGAATGCCACCAGTTCCAACAGTCAGACAACAAGCTACTAACTACCAACCCCGCTGGTACCAGAGACATTTCCATGCATGAATAATGCCATTTGACCTGTCTTCTATATTATAATGTCCAACTTGGAGTGCGTCCTTGAGCAAAGCACTTAACCCCAACTCGCTGCCAATGATCAGACCCACCAGCACCTTGCATGGTAGCTCAGTGTCAACTGTGAACCTATCGGGTTGTGGAGAACCATTATGAAGCCTCTAGTTCGGCATTATGTTTGTTGCCAGCGGAGGTGACGTACTGCGAGTTGAGCTGCTCTCATTGGAGTCATTGGACTCATTTGTAGCAGGAAACAATGGCGGCTCGTCAACTCACACACGATCTGGTATTCCAGATAAACAGTAAAATGTGTTTGTGAACAGATTTGAGGAGATAAATAGTCAGCAACAGAATCTGGATCCATATCTGATCAGCACTGTTTGACAGTTTGATCTGAGTTTGGTGTGTTGAGCTGGACGGACTCACTGAGAATGAGCTGTCAATCACAAGGTAGCCCCGCCCTAAAGCATACCCTGCTTTATGGTCTGTTTTACTCTAAATGGGACCATTTACTTAATTTATTTAATTTCTGTCTTTTAATTGCAGCCAATGGAGCTACCCCTGCTGGCCTTTACATAGGATGCAGGTTTTAGACACTTCCGCGTCGGCTTCACTTCAGACCCAGAAGCTCTGTCCATTATATATACTGTCAATGCTGTGTGTTTCCAGTTAAAGCTGAAGGTTTAAGCTCCCACATGTTTATTTCATGTTTCTATCCTCTACAGAGGCTGAGAAATGAAGGTTTCAGTGGACAGTTCTCAGAAAGTGTCTCGGGTCATAATGGGTTCATATTCGGACTCTAGAGCTGGTCTCTAGGGCTCAACTGTATGCCACTTCAGAGAAATATTCTGTACATGTGTGTTGCACAAGAGGAAGTAAAGGAAGTGTTTGATTTTAAAGTGTTGATACATTTTCTCATGAATATTGATATTCTCCACCAGTCTCTGTCTGTCCTCACATTATCACAGCAGATATGCAAATGGGCCTGGAGTTGTGCCTGACCGCAGAGTGGTTTCTCAGCAACATATGAAGTAAAGGCAGCTTTGCAAAATAACTTGACAAACAAGCAGATTTAAAACTACAGCAACATATTCTCAATGGAAATCTGAGGAGAGTTAGAGAAACATACAGAATCAAATCATCAGGAGGCTTGTTTGAGCAATTCAACCCTCGTCTTTAATATACCGACATTCACAGAGCCCAGAGGATGAATACTACTGACTTTAGTGCCACCATTAATATCATATTTGCAGTTAAATAACAGACATTCTAGTTCCTCTCTTGATGAGATAAAACAACTTTTATGATCCCTAAATAGGGAACTTCAGTGATTTCCAGATGCTGGGGAGGAACAACTGCATGTGTGAAAAAGGCTCAAGGCTATAAATAAAGAACTGAGACCTCTGTTATCTGCTCCTGGTCTCTGTGGGCTCCAGGCTACATTAGCCACTACTAGCACAACACACTTTAAAAACCTCCAACCAAACTGTCAGCAGTCTAGTTGCATTCTGGGTAATGTAGGTTCCAGGTTTTTTTTAAAAAGAAAGAAGAATTTGTGGAATAAAAACGATGATGATATCTCTGGTTCTTCATTCGCAACAATTTTGACTTATTTTTTTTAAAGTTTCCATTAAACAGGAAGCAGATTGTGAGTTGCTTTCTCGTATTTATTTGTGTTTCCCTCAAAAACAGGCAGCTTGAGAGGACTTCTACCTTTCAGTGACCACAGCCGGATCTGGGACCGAACACAATCTCTGAGACTGTCGCTGCCAGACAGGGAATACAGTACCGAGGTGGTTCTGACTGCACCTACCTCTAATTCCACTGTAAATGACTGTGGTACTGTAAAGGCGGTGTTCAATCCCGGCTGCTGAACCCGGTTCTGTCAGCAACAGTTAGCAGCAGTTAATTAACGCTTAGCTTTCTGTCCATATATATTATATCTATATGATGTGTAGGTTTTAATTTGTACAATAGTTTGATGACTTCTTGAACACCAAGAAAACTAATGTCATTCTCATCGGTCTAAAGTGCTAATTAGCAAACATTAGCATGTCGACTCTGTTGCTGATCACAGACCTCTGCGTCAAGATATAATCCACATTTTCTTAGAATTAATATTTCCACTCCTACATCTGCCGTTTAAGAAGAATCATTTGCTGCATTTATTTCATGCAGCAGAGCTGGCAGCTCTTTGAGGATGAACAGATAGGGAACCGGATATTCAGCATGGCGGCGGCCAATTTGGCTGAACACACAAAGAAAAGAGTGGCATTTAGAAAAGTGTAGAAACACCACAGCAACAAGCAGCAAAAGATGTAGAAAATAAATTGAAAAGTGGTCTCCCACAGATTACCACTTTCATTTCCTAGTTATTTTTAGTGTTCCTCTCTCTCCTCATTACCATTTCCTGCACTCTCCTAAATCGAAGTCACTCTTTTTTTCCCCTCCCCGCAGTGCCACTGCTACTACTCCTGCTGCCAGTGGTACGTTCGACACTGGAAGAACTAGGGCAGGCAGCTCCTTAATTACTTCATTAATTTTAATCTGATCCAATTAATTACATTTTCTCAAGCTCTCTCGCTGCTCTTCATTCTAGTAGGTTGGAAGTTCCCTCGGACGCCGAGTGCCGCTGCGGGAGACCTTGCATGTCCTCTGGTGCATTAAAAAAAAAAAAAAAAAAAACCTGAAATGTGGGAAGGAAAAAAAAATATATATCTATCTCTGCCACCCCTCCCCTGCTAAATCAATTATTTTCCCCCCAGGCAAAACAAAGACCCCCTTTCCCTGGTTATTCTGTAATTATTCAGCCCGGTGCTCTGACCAATTTTGTGCCTTGACAGCACTTAAGTAGCTTGTGAGTTTAACCCCTCTCAACCTCCACCGCCGGCAGCCAGGCGGGTCGGTGCTGCTTCATGGCTCTGCCTTTTGTCAGAACACACAGGGGGGGGGATTATGCTGCGTGGGCAAAATATTTTAGGACAATCAGCAAGAGATGGCTTGAAATTTGGTCGCTCGAGGGCCACGATGCTGAGTTATTCGCTGTCATTTCCTAATCAGCCTTAAACGTGTTGGTTATACGGGGTAATTATCAGCCCTGACAGTTGTTTTTGCATTCATTAGCTTGGCCCTGTTAGCGAACGCTTTGAGCATATTGATACTGCTATGATGTGCCTCGGGTTATTAGTCTGTAAAGGTGCTGTTAAGTGGTGTGTGATGGGGGGGGCATGACTGGAATGAGCAAAACCAACTTCAACTTGTGAGTGTGAACTCACCACAGGCACATTTAGTTTGTCACTCTGTGTGAGTCAGACTGGATGATCAGTTACAAGCAAATGGAGCCTTTTTAAATAGATAATGCATCATTTTCTTATTTAAACATACTATTTAAAAATACAAATAATAATCCATGAGCAGCGAGTGTTCAAATCCCATGTGTATTTTGTCCTAAAGGAAACAAATGTTGTGTTTCTCTGTTTCAATGTCGATGTGAGAATTTTGATCTGGAGTCTGCATGCTATATTTTATTTTGAAAATTGACCAGATTCTGTTGTTTTTGTGTCTGACTTCCTGTCAGTGAGATCCACTCTGTGCTGGTAGGGGTTACACTACAGTCACATTCACACACTGAGCATCAGGAGCAGTTTGGGGTTCAGTATGTTGCTCAAGGACACTTCAACAGGCAGTGGGAGGAAACAGGGATTAAACCTCCAACCTTCTGACGAGAGAACGATGCTCTACGTCCTGAGCCACAACTGTAACACACATCTGTTGGACTTTGTCTTGGATCTTGTACATGTTTGTTAATACTGTGAACTTCTGGACATTCCTGCACTGAACTGTGCATCCCCTGTTATCTTTAAAATGTTTAATAAGTTATTGTTAATTTTCCATTTATGCTTCTTGGCTTGCTCCCATCTTTACTTATATTTTATCAGACTATGTTGATTGTTAAATTATA